>NC_089838.1:246604567-246904567 GCF_035609145.1 Eleutherodactylus coqui
CTTGGAGCCCTTGTCTATAGCATAGGGTTGGTTCTACTCGTCCATATACCTGGTGCTGTCCTGTCCTTCCCATCTCAGCATTAGACTTCAGTGTTTGGATCCAGAGTACAAGGAGAGAGTTTGGGGAGATTTTAGGAGCAGAAGCAGTGGGGACTGTAAAGTGATTTTATAGGTGACGTATGGTCCTACGTGGGCAGCCTTCACCCAAATGCCACATCTTATAGGCTTTTCCTCCTGAAGTGACATCTGCTTGCGGATTTCATCCCCCCTCAGTCTTTCCTGGTCAGGAGACGGCCCCATAGCTCCACAAAACCTTCTATCCATCATAGAATAGGAGGCAAAAAAGTGTAGGAAGGGGGAGAGGGGTGGGGGAGACCCAGCCAACACCACATAATTTGGCAAAGCCCTCCCTTTCGGGACCTAGGGTACTGGAGTGAGAATGGGAGCAGTTACCCGGACATTCCTAAGGTAAGGCAACAAGCTTATATCAGGTTGTACTTTATTGCGATGCATTAACGATAGATATTATTTATCTTTAGATAGTTGATGTAGCAGAGCTCACTATTTAGCTGCATCTTGTGGCATAATAGCAAATCTGAAGGTAATCTGCAGTCCTGTGTAAGACATATAGTGATATCACAGCTAATATTGCAGTATGCAAATTCAGCTTTGCTGATTCTGCATAAATGCAGAATTTGCAAATATAAATGTAGAATTTATAGTTGTGTATGAGGTCTATGACTACAAATATATTAGTATATTTGTGTCATACTCTTTATATGCACACTTAGTATCTATCTATCTATCTATCTATCTATCTATCTATCTATCTATCTATCTATCTATCTATCTATCTATCTATCTATCTATCTATCTACCTTTCTGGTTTCTATGACACATATAGTTGTACACAAATATAAATACAAATACGTATTTTTTCTTAAAATTGTATACACTTCTATTTCTGAATCCAGTTGAGTCCAGATCGTTGTTGTCACAGGTTTGGATATGTAGCTTTAGTCTTGAAGACAGAGCCCCGAGGATGATAAATGAGGAGCAGACGGAGGGCACTGGCATGAAATGGGTGCCTATGCCCCCTGTGCACACACCCTGCTATTGTGTCTGTATTATATTTCTCTTTGAACTCTATAATAAGCAAATCAATCCCTCTCAGCTCACAGACTCGTAGCTGTGTAAGACTATTCCAGCCCGGGCTGGCAATCAGCTCTCTCTATAGGAATACAATAGGGCCCCAGTGTGACCTGAACAAAGAAGTTGGAACTAGTTAAAGTGCAGGACACGTCTCCTGTCCGGGTGCTTGAGCCCTGTAGAAAGGCACGAGAAATAAAGAGAGCACTTTTCTTTAGGCTGGTGAGAAAATACTTAGGCTAAAAGTCTGCTTGGCGTCTTTATTTCAATGCCAATGGAGCAGATATAATTCAATAGGAAACTGGGAGAAAAGCTCGTCAGTCTGGCTGCAAAGTTAGGGACATTTCGTATTCAGTCATTATTAGCAGAAATCAACTTTCAAGTGGGGGCTGCAAGGGATGGGCATCCCTCGATAATAGTAACAATAATAACATACTTATGATGTAAAACACAAACCAGGGAATTAACGACTAAATATAATAAAACAATAAATCTCAGGACATTATATCTGGATCAGCTATTGTAACTGTCTGCAGACTCACTTCCTATTAATAATCTAAAGTTTGCCCTCCAAATACAGGCTATAGTCTACTCTCATCGTTTATACCTACCTGTCTGAAAAACAAGGAGGCTAATTACAAGGGCTCCTATTGCATACATGTAGATTAATAATATAGTATTTTCGAGACAGACAGGCAGAGAGTGTGTGTGAGAGTGAAGGAGAAGGATGGAGAGTGTTGTAAACAACTATGATCTACTGTTTATTTCCCTTTGTCTATATACTATAGTTCTACAGCCATCATGGTGCATATTTGTGAGCAAGTACAGTATATCTATTTGTTAACTCTCTCTCTGTATATGTACAGTATATATTTGTGAGCTAGCCCAGTATATCATCTAAATGTTAAATACATATAGCTAGATAGATGGATATGGTGCATATTTGAGAGCTGGAGCAGTCTATCCTCTCTTTGTTAACTATATATATATATATATATATATATATATATATATATATATATATATATATATATATATATATATATATATATATATATATATATATATATATTCCTATTGGCTGCCGTGCATGCAATAGCAAAAAGCAGAAAAAAAACAGAAGCCATCTCCCAGCCGGTGTAAAGCAAAGCAGATGACTGCATTGTCTTGCAGGCCTATTAACGATTGGGCACTGTCAAGGTATATTATAGGGTGGATAGACTAATTGCTGGAAGAAGAAATGGACTAAAGAATGGTCAGTAATGTCTGGGGGATCTGCTATTCTGCCCCCTGTCTCCAATAATAATTTGTTCCTATGGCCTGGGTGGGGTTGCGGCTTTGCATGGGTTAATGGGATTGCTCCTGAACTTGGCTGACTGTCCATTCGTCTGCAGTTTGATGGATTGCACATCCCGCTGATAAGTTCAGCAGACGGGACCTCCCCTGCTGCTCCAGCCGGGTACTGAGCCTGAGAAGCCGCTGCCCAGGCTGCCTGCAACACATCCCGCGTTGCAATGGGAGGATTTCTTCTCTCCTGCTTCTCTTTCTTGTTCTAATTCATCAAAGAAACTTGTAAATTGCTGTGAATTCTGCTGCCCTGATCCCCCGCAGAACAGCCCTTTTTCTCTATACAGCTTCATATAATGGATAATTCAAAGGTGCTATGTATAGGGCCATTGGCCAGCTAACAGGATAGCATTAGGGCTTTGTGCTTTGTTAATCTGAGTTAATTTTCAGCATTTGGACAGCGCCTTGTAAACTGAAAGAGATCAAGGCATTTCTGTGGCTACAAGCGAAGGAATACTAGTGACACAATAGAATCCTGTTGTCTACAAAACGTACATTTCAAGGGATTGTAAAACATAAAGGCTGGATTTGCAAGATGATAACTTGAGGAAGAGTCCTTCCCTCACTGCAGTCTCGGTGCAACATATTTACCATCTCGAGCAATCCATTATGTTTTCTTGTTTTTTATGCTCTAGTAATATCTTGTTTTGAATGGTATTATATCTATATGTATGTAACTCCCTTATGGAGCCCATAGATGTAGTTGTGTGCTCCAATATAATCCATAGCACCGAGTGATCAGCACACAATAGGAACTGCACAGTAATTTAAGGAGGGAGCTGATCATGTGATGCCAGCAATTAAGCTTTATGAGAACTTGTAATTATAGGTGGCAGTAGGAGTGAGTCTATGGAGTAGGTTGTAAATAACACACCTGGACGTTTTAGTGTCATACTGCAATACATAATATACTTACATGTGCATATATATATATATATAAAATTTGAATATTCCTAATATATATATATATATATATATATATATATATATGTGTGTGTGTGTGTGTGTGTGTGTGTGTGTGTGTGTGTGTGTATGTTTGTTTTACCATGTTAGATGTATAAATATTTCCTCACATTATTGTGTAAGTTAAGCCTTTATTAGTAGATTGCATAAAACAAAAACTAAAATGTTTTGAGTCCTTTTTCCTTCTTCAAGCCTGCAATGCATTGTATATTAGGGTGTTATATGTATTATTATTTTATTATTATCATCATTGCCATCATATATATATATATATATATATATATATATATATATATACTCTTAATTGAGGTACATTCAGAGGATTCATTAAAGACCATGCTGCATAGAAGATGATTTTTGCATAGAAGAAGGTTGCAAGGAATGGGGCTGTTGGTTGTTGTTGGTGTAGCTTCCACCACCCCCACCCTTTCTCTTTCTCCCATTCTCTCTCTCTCTCACTGTATTCCTCTCTTCTTTTCCATCGCCTTCACTTTCCCTCCCGTCTCTTGCCTCCCCCTCCTTGCTTGCCATGTCCTCCCCCTGCCTCTTCCTCCTCCTCTGCTGTGCAGTGGTTGGAGTGTGTAAGATGCTGCTGTGGTGACGTCACTGCGGACTCAGCCTGCTACCACAGACAGCTCCTGGAATAGAACCAGAGCCTTAGAAAAGCAATGAAGACGCCAGGAGCCCGGCTATAGGTGCTATGCCATGGGAATTGCAATAGAAAGGGAATGCACCTTGCAGCAAAGGTGGCGACCAAGGAGGATGGCACATGCTGCTGGCAGGAGCCACATCTTGCCTTGGCTTGTAGGAGAAATCCCAGCTGCTCGCCTGCCTGTTTCTGCTCCCATTCATCCATTGCTGAGCTGGAGAAGCACGCTGCCTGTAAGTGTTGTGGGATTCAGCACTGCTGGTGCCTGTACGGCTGTGACACCTTGGAGGATCATTGTCCTTCCAGACACATGTTCAGGATCACATAGAAACAATGGCATTTGTTGTTAGTTATAGGCCAGAGGGCTAGTGAGGGGGCAACTTGTCCAGGAAGAAGCACGATGGCCACTCACGTGAGGATTATGGCGATATATCATTACATAGCAGTGGATTTCATTCATGTTGTGGGCACATATTGGTGGAATGTGGAATCTGCTCTTTAACCCTTTGACCAGGTCATCCTATGAAGCTTAACAAGGCCATGTCCAATCTTGCTTCATCTTTCTTCAGCAAAGTCTCTACGCAGAAGATGAGAAATGACTATGGGTGTAAGGCCTCACACCTGCAACTGCACAAATTATCCATTACGTGGTCAAATATTGATACCTCAACCAGATAGCTCATGCTTATTAGTAGGTATTGATAAGTGAAGCACAAGAGTCCATCCTGGCTAATTATATGGATTCCATTATATTGCTTCTTCCATTATAGAGTTTATTGGTGTGCATGTGAACAACCGCAAAGCTTGTCTGAGCATTTAGTGTTTTAGCTCAAAGTTGTCCGGGTTAGGAAGTTTCTTTTTTTATTAGGATGTAAGGAGGGAGGGAGGGGGGTGAAATTATTCAGATGCAAATCTCCATCTATATATTGTATTATCCATTAGACACTTTTAATTGTCACAGATTAGGTATCATGTATCCTACGCGCTAAGAGAAATGGTAATATTGTTGAAACCCCAATTTACAAAGTTACATATTCATCGTGGCATTATTACACACACACACACACACACACACACACACACACATACACACACACACACACACACACACACACACACACACACTGTCTCTCTCTCTCTATATATATACATATATATATATATATATATATATATATATATATATATATATATATATATATATATATATATATAAAAGAGAGTGACTATGCATTTTGCTACCCGTTTTCTGCATTATAAGTGTATGCATAATCTTCCCCACACATTTAACTCTAAAATTACTTAACTGGCCTCTGTCTACCTACCCCTATATAAATGGCTTATTAAAGATATGTGGTACACGCAGAGCATTGGGTAGAGGCTATTTAAAGTAGTAATTAGCACAACGTGCAATTGCTGCCGAAAATAAATGGGGTTATTACAGGTTGTCTAAAAATAGCTGGACCCAATTAAAGGCAAGTGACGTCACACCTTGGTAAAAGAATCCATCCCACATTGGCATTATACGTGGTCATTTGCTATGATTCTGGTAGCTCTGATACAGTCAGTGATGGCAGTTAAGTGCCATTGTGTTTATTTAGCAGGGTTTACTTGAAGCAAGGTTCCAAAGAAATCCTATACACAAACCAGAGAGGTGGCCTCTAGCTTCTAATTGCACTTGAAAGCACAATTGTTAATCGTCGGTATTATAGTGTCATCATTGTTGGAGGATATTGGATTCAAGATATTGGCGCATTTAGGATTGTTGCGGTCAATGCCATGAGATTAAAGCTGGCAGTTCACATTCTTCAAGTATCTATCTATCTATCTATCTATCTATCTATCTATCTATCTATCTATCTATCTATCTATCTAGCGCTACTAGCAATTACACGTACTTTTAAGCAGCATGTAGTGTGCTTTGAATGGGCATAGTAATGAGAATAGATATGTACATTGTGGAGTGTTGTCTTGTATTTGTGCTTCTTGTTATACATTTAAAGACGCATAGGCAGATGACATGACTTACATTTATTTTAGGACGACAGGAGTTCATACAAATAACGCTTTTAATTTGCAGACTAAAATCGGATGGTGTTTAGACTTTATCACAGGTGAAAAGAAAGAAGGTGAATTTTCAGCACCTTGGTCAGCGACGTCCTGTAGTAAAACCAGGCACCTGGAAAATACCTGATAAAGTGACCATTACTGGGCAAAGTTTAGAATTTCATTTTTTTTTTTCTTTGATTAAAAATGAACTAAGACAATGAGTCTGGGCTGTGTGATATTTAGTTCTTATATTTTATATCTGTATGACATCAAGCACATTTTAATAAAGGAATGCTACAGCCCTAATATGACCCCATAGAAAGCCAAAAGGCAAAAAATAAATACATAAAAAAATTAAACACACAACATAAGAAATAATAAATAAAAATGCAAAAATAAACTGAACAGTAGACTCTTACTTAAAATTTACCGAATTGCTAAACTAGTGTCATGTTATGCTTTATGTAGAGGGTCCTCTATCCCTAATACGTTGTGATCATCTATAACCTTATTAATTTCATTCATAATATAAATCATACTATTCATCACGTTCTAAAAAATGACTGATAGAATGAGAAACTAGCATTTTACATCTAGGATGCTGGGATAAAAAAACGTATGTTACTAAAATACAACTAGAAACAAAATCCAGGACTTTTCTGCAAAATATGGTATAATAGAATAGAGATAATATTATAGACTTTTTACGTGGAAAAAATAAGAAGATAAGATCTTGCATTAATTTATAAGAAAAAAGAGGCAACGAGGCATTCTGCAAGGCTCTTGGTTATAGTGCATATTAGCGAGCAGTGGCTGTCGCTAGGATATAATATATAAAGGATATTTTCCTCATTTTCACATCACGTAGTGCTGTTTTTTAAATGGATTTTTTAGCTTCTGCTGGTCTGGGTTACATGAGCACAGAAAGGACATATCTGTATATTTTTAATCATGTTATGCATAAGGGTGAGACATCCTAAAACCATGCAGTATATCAGAGAAGTGAGTCTCTCTCTCTCTCTCTCTCTCTCTCTCTCTCTCTCTCTCTCTCTCTCTCTATATATATATATATATATATATAAAGAGAGAGAGAGTTGTCTTGCCATGTTGGTATATATATATCATCACAATATTGTGTAAATTAACCCTTTATTAATAGATTGCATAAGCCAAAAAAGACAATGTTTTGAGGCCCTTTTCCTTTCTCAAGCCTGCTAATGCATTGCAAATTAGGGTGTTATATTTATTATCATTGCCACCATCATCATCTCATTTTTCTACCACAAGGCATTTTCAATATACTGGGTGGTGGGGAAATATAGACTGCTCTAATAAACAGACATAGGTGTTATGGTTGATCACATGTTTGTGAAAACATACAAGGTGGATAATACAAAGCTGGCCATCTTGTATTGCATTGTATATATAAATATATAGTGTGTGCACTAATATATATATATATATATATATATATATATATATATATATATATATATAATTACTGTACATATATATAAAAATTACTGTACACACTAATATTTAGAAATCATTTTCTTTTTTTGTAACACAGAAGCAATTGCTTTCATTAACTTATTTAATATTTTTTTTTAATTTAGTTTTTTTGTTTTGCTAATGCTATTACTGGATATATCTTTTTTTCAATTTTTTTTTTTTTTTGGAGTTCTGTACAGTGTCATCACACAGGCTGGCCTTAGCAAAGTTCAAAGTCTATAACATAATGGCCCATTTAATCGAAAAAGAGCGGGAAGCTGGTGTGATTTAAATATCTGCTTTCTAATTGGTCACCATTCAGGGTGATGTCACTGTTCCATCCAGCCTATTATTACTAGACAGACATCAAAGTTGGCTGAAGAGACACAGCTCAGTGGCTTGGGGCTTTGAGGACATCAACGTATGGCCTGCTTTCCCCTCTAGTGAAGAGCCACCAAGGCTCCTAGGAGTAGGTTTTCATCCAAGATGAGGCAGCAATGGATCCATGGCCAACTTTTTTCTTATGCCTCTTCTTTTTCTTTTTGTTCCTAATAGATGTTGACTTTGGGAATGATCCTGACATCCAAGATGGAAGCAGGATGGGGAGTTTGTTTCTATCTTTGGTTATCTAGCTGTATGAGTTTAAATCAGCCGTCATAAAGCTAGATAACCGAAAGTAGGAATAACTTCCATGACGTCATAGGCGAACATATGTATGATCTATCTGATGAAGATGTTGCTGAACTCCATGTTCTTCACCAAGGTAAGCTTCAGTTGGACTATTGAGAGGAGTGCCTTTTATGTTGTTTTGATGTAGATATATTATTTGAAGTGAATATAAATCCTCCACTAATTGAGTTGCCACCATGTTAAAATGTATGCATATATAAGCTGATAGTAAATCATACCTCCCAGAACCTCTTTTTTAAGAGGTCAGGTTCTTGATAATTATATCATTTCATAGGCAGTGTCAGTTTTCTTTGTGCTTGTTTGGAAAGAGGAGGGAGGGTTGAAGAGTAAAATGAAGCATAGAGGAATGGAGGTGGAGCGGTGCCCATATTCACAATCCAGGGGATATTCGCCTCCATGCAGACTTCATATTATTGGGCCTTTACCTAATTTACAACTGGATCTATTTGTCCTCCTTTATTAGAGTAATCATTGAGAAGCAGCCTAAATACACGATCCTGCACATATTTAAAAAATTGAAATCAACATGCAGTTTCCATGGTAACACAAAATACTGCGCCCACATTTAGCTGTCATTTGTAGTCAAAATGTGCTTTGTCTGATCATCAGAGAAAATATATTGGATGCAGAATACATGCATAACACAACATTAAGATCATGGGTACACCCTAGCTTCGCACTACACCATATATATAATGTAATGACCCATAAGGGTCATTACATTACATATATATTTATATATTTTTTTATTCCTGGATTCCTTGTATCAAGTGATCCTTTACTATGGAGAAGATATATCATTCAAGCATAGGAACAGATAGTTTATATAAAGATTCCATAGTATTTATTTGACTTTTAAAATCTAATTTCTTCCTACATATTGATGTATCATTACATACTTTTGGATCTATCTATCTTATCTATCTTATCTTATCTATCTATCTATCTATCTATCTATCTATCTATCTATCTATCTATCTCCTATCTATCTATCTATCTCCTATCTATCTATCTATCTATCTATCTATCTATCTATCTATCTATCTATCTATCCCATATCTATCTATCTATCTATCTATCTATCTATCTATCTATCTATCTATCTATCTATCTATCTATCTATCTATCTCATATCTATCTATCTATCTATCTCATATCTATCTATCACATATCTATCTATCTATCTATCTATCTATCTATCTATCTCATATCTATCTATCTATCTCATATCTATCTATCTCATATCTATCTATCTATCTATCTATCTCCCATCTATCTATCTATCTCATATCTATCTATCTATCTATCTATCTATCTATCTATCTATCTATCTATCCATCTATCTCTCTCATATCTATCTATCTATCTATCTATCTATCTCTCTCATATCTATCTATCTCATATCTATCTATCTATCTATCTATCTATCTATCTATCTATCTCATATCTATCTATCTCATATCTATCTATCTCATATCTATCTATCTATCTATCTATCTATCTATCTATCTATCTATCTATCTATCTCATATCTATCTATCTATCTATCTATCTATCTATCTATCTATCTATCTCATATCTATCTATCTATCTATCTATCATCTATCTATCTATCTATCTATCTATCTATCTATCTATCTATCTATCTATCTATCTTATATCTATCTCATATCTATCTATCTATCTATCTATCTATCTATCTATCTATCTATCTATGTCCATCCTTTTTAGCTGAGCTTTCTTATCTGATTCTGGTTGAGGTTGTTATTCTCTCTGATGTGTCAAGAGTCATGTAATTGTAAACCTTATTAGATTCATCTAAGAAGTCCTCACATGGCTCTTATAAAGCTAGCATTTCTTTGCACCTCTCCACAAAAGGAAATAAATAAAAATTCACAATGTAAGTCAGGCTTGGGCATTGTGTAGATTACAAGTCCCAGCATTTCTCCCACACTTGTACTAAGGACCTCTTTTATAATTAATTTGCTTGATAGAAAATCAGCTCTGTTCCTCTTGGTGCAGTCATGGATGATAAAATCTGGAGGCATGTGCAATATGTGCAATCTCCCAGGAAAAGGTTGAGAGGGAAGGCAAGTTTCAGAGCATGAGGGACCAGAATTAAACCACATTTAGAAGCGTTACTAATCCAACTTTAGCGTAGTAATCCTTTGATTTGCTGGGACCTACACACAAGGCGTGAATTAAAGGTGCAACAGGATTTTTATTGTTTTGTTCTGCTGCTCAAATCTAAACAAGGCCTCACTTAAATCCTACCTTACTTGGAGCATTAGAGTAGAACACACCATGAATCCAATGGATAGAAATCCAATCCCCAATTGGTTCAGTATCTGCAAAATGTAATTAGAAAGCTCGTTGTGCAGTCCAGGAGAAGCGTATGGCAGCAGAGTAGTTGATTAACTGATGGTGTGTGCTTTGTTTGCCAGATTTGCACTGGTCTTAGCAGACTGTGATCTTGGGTCAGTGGACTACATCATTCAGGGCATGTAGAGCTCAATAGAGATGTCCTGTATACCATAACCTTAGTTCTTATAAAGGAGATCTTTAAGTGGGATAGACTCATTCACTTCCAAGCTGCTCTCAGCAATTGAAACTGTGGACTTGAAAAGAGGGCAATTTCTTAAATGCTGGGACCTTGGCCCAGACTAATTGGTTTTGGTTCAAGGAGAGAATTGATTTGTGAAAATCCCAAATAGGTCTTTCCCACACCATATCCACCACTCTCAAATAGTCAAATAGCTCATAAGAAAAGGCACAACGTAAACATTAAGATATTTAGGGGGTCTTACCGTACTGAAAAAACAAAAACTTACTGGACCATATACATCTGTGATGCCTATATATCAGTTTCTGAGTATGTTGCATGTTTCTAACTTGTATCACTTTTTGTCCACAATGTACAGTATCCCAAATAAACACATATTGTGAATTGCACATACAGTTTAAAAAGAGAATAAAAAGAACATCTGTGTTCCTGAGAAAGTTCCTTTAAGAAGTGTAGAGACACCTCTGTTTAACAGATTGTCTGTACCAGTTAAAGGACTCCAAATTTAGCAGCCCTGTTTCACAGCCTGGATTTAAATATTACACCCACAAATGCAGTATAGAAAATCAGGATGGAAATACATTTTGTCAGAGCTGTGGATGACATATCTGCAGACAGGTATTTAAGATCCCTTCTCACCTTCTTTTGTGTTAACAGACAGAGAGGAATGTTGACACTTTCTTTTTCTGATCTGACAAAGTCACTCAGTCCATGACAATCCATTAATGAAGAGTGAAGCCAGGAGTGTTAATTAGGACATGAATAAAAATGGCCCTTATCTGGCTGAAGTGTGGCTACTCTGCAGCACTTCAGGAGTTAATGAAGTGCCTGAGAAACATGCAGGATATAGTTCAGCTACAGTTATCTATTTGATAGTACCAGAGACAGATATTCTATCTATCTATCTATCTATCTATCTATCTATCTATCTATCTATCTATCTATCTATCTATCTATCTATCTATCTATCTATCTATCTCTTGTATATTTTTTGTGCCTTTTAGTTTACCCCCCCCCCCTCCCCCAATGTATCACCCTGAAATGTTTATACTGTGAAACAACTTATTTATTACAACAGTGATAAATGTTTTTACTACTTTGGACTGTCATTTATGCTTCTTTATGAAGGTCAAAAGGAGGAGATATCTGTATTGCCTGTCCAAAGTAAGTGCTTTTCATGTGTTGCCCCAATGTGACACCATGCACTTACTTGTAACTGGCCTAATAATTTATATCTGTTTTTTTCAGGTCATTATTAATAGGGCCTTCATCAGCAAGGTTAATCTGATTCTGCAAGATTCCGAGATACAGTATTTCGAGGTATGTGAGCATATAACTATTGCTACCAGTTATGATGTTTCTGGCTCAAATTAAAATTAAGGGTGGTTTCACGCGTAGTTTTTTTTTTAAAGCATCAGTTTTTGTTGCAGTTTTTCATGCAGCTTTTTGAACCATAGCAGAAGTGGATCCAGCAGAAAAGTGTAGTAAAAGTCCTAACTTTATATTTCCCGTAGCCATTTAATCCAATTCTGACTTTGGCCCAAAAAATTGCATATAAATCTGACACAAAACTCTGTTTGTGTGCAACCACACTAAGGCCACGGTCAGACGAGGGTTCTTTTTTGCGCCTGTATAGGCGCTCTAAAAAATCGTCTCTATTAGAACCAATGCTTTCCAATGAAAGCGGTCACATTTGTGTTTTTTAGAGGCGCTAAAAAATCGCACCTGCAAAAGATAGGACATGTGAGTGCAAATGCACCCGATCACGCAATTTTTCTACAAGTGATTTGCAGGTTTTTTTTGGTGTGCCTATGCATGCGCAAAAAAAATAATGGTTAGGCGACCAAGCCCTAAGGAAGCAAACTGACAGCAATCCGTTTTTTGAAACCCCATTGAAAGCAATGGGGAAAAAAACTGAAAAGTTTAATTCCATTTTTCTGCTCCAAAAACCGGACAGAGAGACAGAATTGTGGCTGAATGCCCTAATGCAGACATGAATGGATCCTAACTGATGCTAAAATCTGCATTTACTCTAATATACACTATCCTGTTCACTGACAAATGTTTATAGAATGGGTCACATGCATAAATGAACTATAGAAAGACAGTAGACCTAAAAGATGTATGTGTGTTTACCCCATACAGTATTCCCTTTTAAGAAGATGTGTAATTTGAAGCCTTAGGCCCCAATGCTAAATCTTTAACATGGCCTCCACCCACCATGTGCTATATATAATACCGGTATCTTCTTAGGAGGTAGAGGGGCCTTTGGTTACTCTCCAGACACCAAAACTTGCATGCGACTGCTGTCTATGTACCCCTTATGGCTACACACCTGCTTTTGAGCACAGAGAAAGGGATTTAGGTTTTTTGTAATGTTGGGTTGTATTTAGAAATGGTTGAGCTCTAAGCATTATTATGAGTCAATATACCACATACCTCCATTTTCCTCTCTCCAGTTAAAGAATTGACCTTATACAAAGGTAGTTTTTAAGAACTATCCTCCAAATATGTAATTATTGGTATTTATTTATCCCAATAGCTACCTAGTTCCAGAGAATAGTATACATATTGGTTTATCTAGTTTGTCTATTGAATATCATTAATATATATTGAAGGGCCGATAAAGTTGGTCATTTAGAAACAGAGTAGGAGACCATATGAAGTGTTGCCTTTCATAAATGATATTCTTGAGGGACACATGATGATATAAAGTTGAATGTAGGTATTCACATACATCTCTATAATATAAGTTTCAGTCATGTCGAAGTAATGATGTTTTAGATACATAGACCACTTGTGAATGTATAAAGTAAATGTGTATGGTGGAAATGATATACACTTCTGGCTCTATGGATGAATATGAGAGTGCATATTGCTGCTTATATAGATTTAAGCAGTCTTGCTTTGCAGTTGATGTGTGATTAACCTGAAATAACCACTTTTATCAGTCATTGGGGGGGTGGATGGGGGGGGGGGGGGGTCACATCTCGCCAGCATCATTTGAATGGAATAGAAAAATCTAATTCCCTCATGTTTCCTCCATTAAGATCCACAGACATCCACTGGGATTTTCTTTTTCAAGTCATTTCTTTCAAATAATTTTTGAGCATATATAATTTGGATCTCTGGGCTTTGTTTCCCCATAACCCTTTTATTTTCCCATTTAACTGTTGAAATTGTTAGGATAACTGTTAAATTCATGTTTGTTTTGCCCCATTCAGTAAATGAGGAAATCTAGAAAAAAAAAAAAATAATGCTATGCAAATCCCAAGACAGATGTATTATCCTTCTGCTGTAATAATCCATGTTTTATCAAAATGAAACCGGAATGCATCATAAACAACATTTTCTCTTTAACCTTTGCAGGCTCCACAAGGACACAGAGTGAATTAAAATTTCACAGCATGTAGCCAATAAAGAAGCAGGTCTTAAATTCAAAATGGCTTCCAATATGTAGGTAAGACTAATTCTAGTTTCAAGCTTGGCTTAACTATCCGCTACGACATGCACACTGATAGCACAAAGGAAATAATGGCAAAAGGTCTGGAAAACTGCAGATTAGTGATGCTGAACTGAATGAAGTAGGATTGCTTGACTGAGATATTTTATACCTCAGTAATGCCTCCATTTTTGGCTTAGTGTACTATCCTAGCCTTCTATATAACCAATGCTCTCACTGACATACATAGACTAATTTTTACCATAATTTTTTATTTATTTATAGTTTTATTAATTATTGCTAAAATACTTTTTGGTAAATAGTAAAAACTTACTATTTATTATTGTTAAGGAATATTTTTATTGAAAAAAAATACAATTTTTATGAGCGGTTGGTTTGAAGAAAAGCATGTGTATGTTTTCTTTTTTTTTGTTTATTGAGCCACCGAGGGAAATAGCTTTGTGTTGTAATGGGAAGGCCATCCGTTCTAAATTAAATTCACAGCTATACAGTCAGCTCATTCTGCTATGCCACACACTACCAACAATGGAACAAACCCTTTTTCCCACACGGCTTGCCGAGCATGATAGTGATTTATAAGGAGCTTCATCGTCTGGTTAATGAGAAGCAGCAATTGGCCAAGTCTTCAGAAGCTGGCAAATGAATATGCATGGCACAAATCTGCATGTGTTAAGACTCATCTTAATAACAATTGCATCAATTTGCATGTGGGGCGTTCCCATAATCAGTCCATGCTCTGTCATGGCAGTAATCAGAATTTCTTTGTTATATTTTTGACTGCTTTATATCTGTGTCTGTGATATTAACCTCCACCTTGCCATGTTATATGAAAGTGCACTGCAGGCCTGTCCATTGGTAATTGTAGAGCTGACAATGTTAATTTCTTAAAGGCTGTAAGACGAAGAGTTTTAAGGTGATATACATACCCAAATGTATATTGTAGTCATCATTTCTTGCCCATACAGATTTTTGATGATCTTGCTGAGATATTCACCAAAGTGGGAAAAAACATATCCCTTAAAAAAAAAAAAAAAAGATTTTTTTTTCTTTGTATGGTTTAATAATTTATAGTATTTTTCAGGTGGTGCAGATTGGCCTTTATGATGAACCTAGTTAATATATGTCTACAATTTCTTGACAAATGTCCCTCATCTATTTCCGAGCATCTGACAATTGTGATATAAATTACATGCACAAAGATGAGTCATCATCCTGCTGTTAGTTTGGGCTGGGTCTTATAAATTTCATTAATCATTTCCTGACTACTCACCAGCAGTTTTTTTTTTAAGGTGAATCACGAAAAGCACCTTACATACAACATCTTAGTAAATATAATGCAGCACATTGGATTTTTTAAAGGTTTTTCTCAAGTATTAGGATGCATTTTGTGACCAATATTTAATATGTACAATATCCTCATCCCAAAGTCCTCCCATTAGGGCCTTTAGTCCTTTGTGTATCCAAATAGAGAACATGTTTAATGCTTCAATGTTTAACATGCAAAGGAGCTAAAAAATATATATCATCTCTTTTTCTCCTGCACAGTGATAATCAACATCTCCTGCCATCTGTGGAGTACCCACATCTCCGACTGCCAAGCACAGGAATCATGGCAATCAAAGCTTCTTAATTTGAATATGTGCATAAAAGCTTCTCCAGTCCAAGGAATCTCCATTTATAAGAAGAAAAAAAAGCCAAGAAAAGCAAATATTTACACATGGACAACACCATTTTCTTGCTTATGATTTCCCTCCACATATTTACCGATGGAGGCCATTTTGATAGAATTCAGGAACATTTTAAGATGGCCGCTTTGGTACAAGGTATGTTGAATTTGCTATCTAATCTCTGCCCTCCCCCTTTGCTTGCCCGTTGATCATCTTCTTATCGTACTAATTAGCAACGAAAGCGGGACAATAAATGAAGCTGGCATGACCCACTTTCGTCTGCCACCATCCCCCTCAAGCGGAAAATCTTCCCTTGATATTAATTGAATTAACATACTTTCTAATTCACTGTTCTTATGTGTGCATGCGGCCTTTTCCATTTGCTTGCAATATCTACAGGTTAGAATGATTGCTGCTGTAAGATATAACGCTAAAGGATTTTTGCTGTTTTAGTAATTCCATAGATGAAAATACTGTATCTATACATAGATATACTGTATATGTTGCATATATCACCTTAGAAATATAATTGTGTTTTTTTGTATTTCAAGAGAAATTGGAGCTCATTAGATAATGTGTTATCTATAGCCTCCTTTATATCTGAATCTGAAATGTAAAAGAATTAGTAATTCATGTCGTAGTGCAATTATATTATATGTCTTAGTTCTGATATATATATATATATATATATATATATATATATATATACACATATATATATATATATATATATATACACATATACCTTCCTTTTTTAAAGTTTGGTGCATAAGACATAACATTATATATGCAGTTACACCATCATCATACATATTGGTTAGATATACGTAGTATCAAATTAGTATAGATGTGTATAATAGCGTCTTTATATTTCTCCATCCTTGGCACACAATGTTGATATAGTTCTTTGTGCAGCCACATAATAGGCCTACCTTCCTAGCGTAGTTAATGTGCTGGCTTGAGATGGTAGAATTAATTTGACTAACTTGAAATTTTGTAGAATTAAGGTAGAAGAGAATCTTTCAAAATTTGCCAACATTTAGAGTATATTCACACAAACAATTTTTTCGAATGATTTTCGGATAAAAGAAATCGGATGGAAATAGAACACATTCATTTCAATATCAAAATTCACACGTTTTTTTTTTTTTTTAACTTGGACGAACAGTCCTAGTAAACAAAAAATCCCAGCTTGCCTTATGTTGGTGCGATTTTTGTAAGAAAATCGCCCATTTAAGTATATGGCTGCGTTTAAAAAAATAAAAAGGACTCCACTTGCTTGACATTATTTTGGTCCATTTTTAATGCATGTAACCATGGGGACCATAAAAAATAAGAGAGCCAGGAATGCAGAGCCTGTACATTTATGCATTTTGTTTACACGTGTAAAAAAGCGCATACAAAATGGATGGAAATTGTGCATGAAAATTGCAAAAACGCAAAAAAATTGCATGAAAAGTCAGACTGATTTTTCTGGATAGAAAATGCCCCAAAAGTGCCCATGTGTATGAGGCCTTAGTGGTACCAAAATCTTCAAATTCACCAAGGTGCCAAGACAGCAAACTATTATCAGAGTTTTTTTTCTACTAAAACCCCCCCACAAATGGCTTGTAGATTATGTCAATATATTGGCGACTGCCAGCCCTGCAGATTTTAGTTCAAAAAGCCTTTATTTTTATTCCATTAGTTTAGAAGTAGGAAAAAGGTCAATATACCCATGATCCATGCCAATACCCAGGTTATAAAACCTCCATAGTGCAAACATTAATCTGCTTAATTCATTTATGATACACGAGAGAACGAACAAAGGAAGCAATGGAAATTAGTGGAAAGAAAAAATCTAATATGATCTCCAAGGTGTACTGATGCAAAATACAAGGGCAGGTATAGACAACACATCTCCCAGCATGCTCTTGTAATTTGTATCAATATACCAGTACGTATGGCCACCCTCTGTGATTTTTTTGAATTATGCCTTTTTCTTGTGATTTGATCTCCAAGGTGTTATTTAAACCTAGTTGGTAACAGAGTAGAACATTTTGGACTAAGATGCAAATCTCCAGGCTTTGTTGTAAGATTCAGCTTGCCATCTACAAATCCAAACTTTTTACCAGTTACATCTCCTATACAGATTCAATCCAAAGCCATAAACCAGCTAAATCTCTCTAAAATGCATATGCTTGACATAATCATTGTCATTTTACATTATATCTATGAGAAATACTTCCCTACAACTTCTCTGACATCTTGAAAGCCGCCATTTTGAATCAAAGAACAAAATTGGCGATTGAAAAAACAGGTAATAATTCTGACTTTTGGCACACTCATACATTATGACATCTGCCCACCCATTGGGTGCACCTTGATCTGTAAGACAATGAGTAGTATCTTTAAAAAATTGTCTCGCATGACACATGTGAGTACAGTGAGTACAAAAGTTTCCAGTGTGTCAAAAGTTTTGATGTAATTACCTGACCTTTTAACAACCCATGCTGATTCTATTTATTATATTTCTATGTCATTTTAGATCATTTCAAAAATTTCCATAATCAGTAGAAATATTGAATAGGGAGGGATCTCTTATGCCTTCTTATTTTTCTGTATGGGGCAACAGTAGAATTCACACTACTGACTGAATTTTCTTTGCTCAGGTGAACAGAAGTCTACAGATGTTACTGCCTAATTTCCATTGTGTTGCCCTGGCATATCTGATGTGTAAATGTCCTGCTTTTGGAGGAGACAACTTTTAGGTATGTACTTAATTTGTTTTCATCACTCTTTATCTTATCTCCCAGGGAACAAAAGGATCAGGTGGTGTTGAAATTCAATGATCCCAATCAGAGGCGTAACTTGAAGTTCCTGGGCCCTGATGCAAAACCTGTAACAGGGCCCCCAACTATAATGCTTTATTCATAGTCCTGGGCTCCCTATATGTAGAGGAGAGGCCTTATGGGACCCCTAAGGCTCCTGGGCCTGGGTGCAACCGCATCCCCTGCATCCTCTATAGTTACACCCCTGATCCCAATCGTTCTTTCCTCCAACATCATCTGTCAGGGGAAAAAGTTGAGTCGCCCTCGTACATGTCAGAGAGGCATCCTGAGGGTTCGGACAAGTAAAGTTTAATGGGTATAGGGACCGTAAGGCCTTGGTCAGACGATCGTTTTTTTATCGCATGAATAGCCACGCTAAAAAAATCGCACATCGCGTGCAGACAAATCACGTTAATGGGTGTATTTGCACTCGCATGTCCTATATTTTGCAGGTGTGATTTTGTAGCGCTTCTAAAAAAGTACATGTGAACGCTTTCATTGGAAAACATTGGTTCTAATAAAGCCGCTTTTTAAGTGCGGCTATTCATGCGCTAAAATATCACTCGTCTGAACGAGCCTTAAGTCAGCTATCACACGGCATACACATAGTGAAATTAGTGCCTGACACCATTGTGTAACCTACACAGCTCCCCCTTAGTAGATTTTGTAAGAGGATGTTTTCTCTGCTGTACCTGGGACAACCTTTTTATGCAACAGAGGTTTGTCTTAGGACCCACTCAAGTATTAGGACACGAAAAAATAGCACAGAAAACACTTACTGCGTTAGGGTGAATGCACACAGGCGGATTTGAATTGTGGAATCTGGAGCAGGAGTCCTCCTCCGGATTCCGCAGCAAATACCATCCATAGCATGCAATGCAAAAATAAATCTTCATGCACATGAGCAGAAACCAAGTGAAAAATCGTAGCATGCTCCATGTTCCTGCGGATTCCGCACTGAAGGCTTCCATTGAAGTTAATTGAAGCCGTCCGACCCGCAGCTCGTCTGCAATTGACATTGTGGACGGGCTGCATATTCCATGGGAAAAGCAGGAGTTTAGAAAAAAATCTGTACTGCGCATGTCCGACGGTGAACCGTGCGGACCATCCACAGTACAGAAAAGAAGAAAAAAATACAGGTACACGCGGATACTGGCTGAGCACAGGGCCGGTTTCCTCTGCAGGCTCACACACGCGGAATCTGACCTGCCTCTGCGCATGCGGCCTTACAAAGAAAATACTGTATATCATGTGTAATCTACTTATGTGCTAAAATGGACTGGTGAAGATATTTTGTAGCAAACCGAGATGGTTTCACTTGTAATGTTTGTTATACAATATTCTATGTCTATGATTACTCTAATCCAGGTGTAGTTTGGGGATTAAAAGTACAGTTTCACTAAGACATCTGCTTTCTAAGTGCCCTGTTGGGGCATGTAAACATCTAAGAGGGCTTCGCCACTTTGGATTCTCCTCTGTAAGCCATAGTGGACACTCACTAAGAAGGAGTGGCTCTAGTCCTGGCTAACTCTGCCGTTCCTTAAGGCACAGCTTTCTACAGAAATAACAGCGTGTACGGGAGGTTTCCATGTACAATGATGCAGAACATTGAACTTTGTGGTTGAACAAATAATTTATTTTTTTCAATATGACTTTTTCAACGTGGCCATTGCACTGCGGCTGGGGACCTTCAGATAGGCCAGAGGTTCCATCATTTTGGGTTGTACTAAAGTGGTTGATGATTTTTGCCAAACTTTCTGTGCTGCTCTAAGTGTCTCAGAGACTACTCTCTGCAACAGTCTGCTCTCCCTTTACGCACCATACTCAATATACCGGTAGATGTGGCTCTGCGGCTCCATTGGTCCTTGTGGCTATTACGTCACTACAATTGATACATGTCTGACTACCCATGGCTGAAAGTGTGCAATGTGCACCCTGAATATAAGCTGCATAACACAGGAATGTGGTCCCCAGACTATAGAGTGTCTATCACAGTCTTAGTGCAAGACTCTTTGGAATGGGGGTATCATCTCTCTATGGACTGCTCAATTGAAGTTGCAGCAATAACAATACAATGGCAACTTCCATACTGGCTGACTATTCTTGCAGAAAGCAGTGCAACACTTGAACCTTTTTCATTATATTTAGGAGTAACTTGGCTCCCCAAATACTGAGCTTTTTACTTTCCCTCTTGGCTCACCAGTCCACCCACATTGTTAGACTTGAATGGATAGGCCTCTTAGTAGGCCCCATAGGAGTTAGTCCCTCGCCACCCAGTGGATACCTCAACTCTGGCGTGTCACACACACAACTCACACCGCCCCAATGATGCCTCGCAACCACTTTCAAGTTTGCCACCAGCACATCTCTTGGAGGGTGCATGCTGGCTCTGCTACACAGCACCCATTAGGCTCTCTCAGTCCCTCTGCTTCTGCCTTCTTACCAGGTGTATGCAGTGGGTCCTACAGGCACTACACTGATCACAACTGCATACACTCTACTGTAGCCAACTCAACTATTTCATGTACTCCCCTGCCCCCTTCCACTCAGTAATGTAGTGCAATGCTTACTAGGATGCCAATGTTAGGCTCTGTGTGCACCTACACTTATGCTTACCTCCTCCTGCAAGTTGGCAACTAGGAAACTATGGGGGACTTTTATTAGAGGCTTTGCACCACAATTGTGGCATAAAAAGTTGTAAATTATGGAGCACAACACACTCAATTATGTGAGACTTTTTCTTTTTGCCTTTTTGCTCTTCTGTCGACACTTTTTTAAAGTGTCCAAAGAAGTTGATAATGAGGCCGGTTTCACACGGGCGTATGTGCGCGTGCAGTAGATAGAGAATAGAACCCGTTGATTTCAATGGGTTTGTTCACATTTTCGTATTTTGCACACTGATTTTGGTCGTGCAAAAAAAAAAAAAAAGAACATGCCCTATTTTACTTAGTATTTGTGCACCAAAGGTCCCCATAGAAGTAAATGGGGAAGGGGGGTGGGGGGAGGGAGAAGATCGCACTAATACACTTGAACCCATGTAAAACTGATCACCAGGTGTTTGGGAAGTTAACCCCATTGTAATTAGCTAATTTCTGGGGTGACTTCAACTGTAAGGGCTTATTTACACGAGAGTATATCGGCTGGCGTTTTCACTGTTGACTGCTATACGTCTCCATCTGAGCAGTTCCCCTCTTCCCTCCTCTCACCGGTTCTCTGCCTCTCTCCTCCACTCCGGCGTTTGCAAAGAGAGGGGGCCGGATGAGGGCGGAGCTAAGCTCTACTCTGTCCCACCCACTCCCACTGCTGGCTGCGGTCAAGGGGCGTGAGGGGGCAGGAGCCTAGCTCCGCCCCCACCCTGCCCACTTCCATTGCAAACAGCAGAAGGGGAGGAGAGAGGCAGAGAGCCGATGAGGGGGAGGGAAGGGGGGGCAGCTCAGATGGAAGCGTATATGGGCCAGCTGTGAAAACGCTGTCCAATATATGCTCATGGGACTAAGCTCTGCGGGTGCAGTCACACGAGCGATTTTTAAGCGCTTGTATAGGCGCGGGAAAAAAAAAATCACACTTCTCATGTAGAAAAAACGCCTGACCAGGTCCTTGCCACCTATATGTTCTATCTTTTGTAGGTGCGAATTTTTTGCCCATGTAAAAATCGCACATGTGACCGCTTCCATTGGAAAGCATTGGTTGTATGTAGATGCAATTTTAAATCGCACCTATACATGCACTTAAAAATCGCTCGCGTGACTGCACCCTGAAAGGGTTGCATTCTCTAGAAAACCCCTTTAGGTTATACATGGAGACTCATTATCAAAATTGGTGAAAAGGAGAAGTTGAGCACTTGCCTATAGCAACTAAGTCGTTCTTTTGAAAAGTAACTACATAATCTGGTTGCTATGGGCAACTACTCTTCTTTGCACCTACTATGATAAATCCTTCTCAATATGATGAAGAAACACATAGGCCACAAATACATCTCTAAGGCTAGGGTCACACAGGGCGGATTTGTTGCGGTTTTGCTGCGGTTTTTCCGTTGCGGTTTTGACGCAGAAGAACTGCTTCTGCGGCAAAACCGCTTCAAAGGTTAATTTGGGCTTGTGGATTTTGCTGCGGATTTTAGTGCGGAAAAATCCGCAAGCGGTTTTTTCCGCAGCGCTTTTTTACTTTTGTCGCATATTTGGTGCGGTTTTGGCTGCGTCCATAGAGGTCTATGGACCAAAAAGCGCTGCGGAAACGACCAAAGAATGAACATGCTGCATCTTTTAAATCCGCGACGCAGTTGCATTTCCGCACTGCGGCTGTGCGGAAAAAATCCGTCCTGTGAGAACAGCTTTTTGGCAAATCTCATTTGTGCTGCATTGCACTGCAAACGCAGCGGTTTTGCCGCAGTGCGGATATGCAACGGCAAACCGCAGCAAAACCACAGCAAATCCGCCCTGTGTGACCCCAGCCTAAAACTCGTGTGCATTGTGTTATCATCAACCATTACTGGGTACATTACCTTGACTACATGTTCATAGCAATACTAATCTGCATTGCTCCAAGGGGTTAGAAAAATGTTATTAGGATGTTTTTACCTATAAATATATGGGGCATGTGACCGTATATCCCCAATGTGGGGATCTGAATTGTGTATTTAAAGTGCCCTGTATGACATATTGCATTAGGGTTGACAAGAAACGTTACGTTCCCACAGCTTGCCGCCATAGTGCATGGTATGAGTGCATTCCTTTACTGCTGTAGCGGATGCCATCAGCATGATGCATGTGTGTTGGATATGTTTGCATTTCTGTATACAAGCAGGCAGGCTGGAGATCTCCGTAAATAAACCCTGAATAGTGTCTGCTGCTCTGACAGAGATGCCTAGACCCCATTCAGCTTCTATTTGATTTCATGGCACACATATTGTTTAAGCTTTTCTGCAAAGCAGATTTGTGATTGAGCTGCTGCCATAATGATTAGACTGGATTCATTTTGTATCTCCACTCCATAGAATAACCCCCACCCCGATTCTTCATTCACGCTTCTCTTGGTTATCAGGCAGACCATCCCCCTTTTATTCAAGGCCTCCTGACTCGGCTGCCTTGCTGTTTAATAATAAAACCTATAGTGAGACGTTCCCGGGTGTTGCTGCCGGGGCAGCTAGAAAGGGTCTCCCTCGATTTCAATCTAATTGGGTTGTAATTTTGTAAAGATCAATGACTACCAAATGTCCGACATGTAAAACACAATAAATAAAGAACGTTTAAAAAAAAAAAAAAAAAAATATATAGTAAAAAAATTGTGAAAGGTCTAAATCATAAGGCCAGCTTCACGCGGGCGTGATTGAGAATAGAACCCATTGATTTCAAAGGGTTCATTCACATGCATGTATTTTTCCTGCGCATAAGGGTTGCGCAAAAAACCCAAAACGCAGCATGTTCAATATTCCTGCGCACAAAATGTCCCCATAGAAGTCAATGGGGATGTGCCAATGCGTGTGCAGTCTGCTAGGAGATACATGAAACACTGCCTAATGGCGCACGCAAAATGTACAGTAAAATACGGCGATGTGCTCACCAAAAAGCATTGTTCGTTACGCGAAAAATTGACGCAAATACGCATATGTTCGTGTGAAGATAATCCTGTTGAATATTAATGGACTGTTTTAGAGAATTACTAAATAAAAATATGTAATGCTAGGAGAAAAAACAAACAGAGAAACACAATACACCTATCGCCGGCCCGAAGATGTAGTGTGGGATTTAAAAGTCTGCTTATAATTTGACATATATGTGTATGTGTATGTATGTATGTATATATATATATATATATATATATATATATACATATCAAATTATAATATACCATATATTATGTATATATATTATGTGGCTCTATATACATATATGATATAGTATTCATTTTCTATAAGCCTCTAAATGAAGCAGCAGCTGTTCATTATGGTCCAAGCTCAGCATAATTAGCTATTGTTCAATGTTGCATCATATATGAGCTTGAAGTAACCCTCATTCCTAATAATGACCCTCTTGAACTGCAGAAGATTATGTGTAGTATTGTTGTACCGGGCGGCCACGGGAAAGTAGGCCGGCACTGCACTCTTATGAAGGAAATCTTTGTTGCCCATAGCAACCAATCACAGCACAGCTTTCAGTTTACCTCAACAGTATAAGAAATGAAAGCTGCGCTGTGACGGCAACTTGCTATGGGCCACAAAGACAGTATGTGTTGCCCATAGCAACCAATCACAGCACAGCTTTCATTTTTTATACTGCTGAGGTAAACTGAAAGCTGTGCTGTGATTGGTTGCTATGGGCAACACATACTGTCTTTGTGGCCCATAGCAAGTTGCAGTCACAGCGCAGCTTTTATACTGCTGAGGTAAAATGAAAGACAGCCTTCGTAAGAGTGCGGTGCCGGCCTACTTTCCCATGGCCTTTTTGTATATGTGTGAGGGAAAACATGCACAAATGTCATAGTATTATTACCGATTAGATATTTAAAAAATATATGAAATTAACCAATTACAATAAGGCTGCTTTCACATCTGCGTCGGGGTTCAGTTTTCCTCCTCCGTTATAGAAGCAGGAAAGGAGAATCCCCGCGACCAAACACATCCGTCTTGTGATGGAACCAAACAGCGTCGAACAGACCCCATTGATTAATGCATGCCAGTACACAGAAAATAGAACGTCATTTAATTAGGTCTTCAACGCGCAAATGAACATGCCGTGCCTGTGCAAAAAGTACAATAAAATACACTGATATGCATGCAAAAAAGCCACATACATAGCACAAATACATTGCACTGAGGCGTGTGCAGAAACACTACACCCATGCGAAGGGGGCCTTAGGGCTTATTCACACCAGCGTATATCGGCTGCTGTTTTCACGACCGGCCAATATACGCTACCATCTGATGCATTGGATTCCCGCGGTCCGGGAAGTATCTTTCTGCCTGGAATACGTTCGCCGCTGCATAGACTCCTATGGGAGTCTATCACAGCGGCTGGAGAAGGAGGTGGGAGGGAGTTTAGCAGCGCTCCGCGTCCTCCCATTGCTGTCTGCAGACAAGGGGCTCCCCCCCCACCCTGCCCCTTCTCGTTGCAAACAGCCGGAGGGGAGGAGAGAGGAGGTGAATCGGCGAGGGGCAGGGAAAGGGTAGACAGCTTAGCAGAGCTAAACTGTCTCACCATGCCCAACGGCATTGTGGCCTCGGTGTATATGCGCCGGGCCTGTGCCATCTGAACGGGCGCACAAACATAAAAACGCATACTCCCATTTGTCACACGGGCGCATCGGCGCTGATGAAAAAACACATGACCGGCAATGAAGCCGGTCACATATTCTTCCTCCCGGCGCTACAGAGAAGTCCGTCTTTAGGTACGGCCGTGTGCTGGCTGCAGTAACACGGGCGCCGATGTGCCCGTGTGACTGAGCCCTTAAGCTGTATTTTTAGGCCTTAAACAGGCAACATGTTTGCGCAGGTTTTTGTGCATGTAAAACTCACGCCTGCAAAACATAATAAAGCAAACCAATTGATTTCAATGGGTTTGTTCTCATGGGTGTGTTGCACGGAAGGTTGCCAGAGAAGTCTATGTCAGGTTTAAAAAATCAAGGTGAAGGGTGTGACCCTGCAGACAACCTTGTTCCTGTGCTAATATGCTCCATTGAGGTGAGCGTATTTGCGCATACGTTCATCTGTTGAAGCCCTGAGGGCGGTTTCAGACAATTGTGGCTTTCTCCCATTATACAGCCATGATAATCACAGCCACATAACGGGACAAAACCAAACCACTGATTTTAATAGATTCGTTTTCACTAGCTTTTTCTCGCCCGTTAATTGTACAGCTGGGAAAAGATAGGGCCTGCCATATCTTTCCCGCATGTAGTGAACACTATGTGCAGTAAAAATCGGGCAGCATCTACATTCCCATGTTTTTTTTCAAATTCTTGCGCTATGGCGCCAAGTTTGAATGGCCAAAGAAATACCTTGTTCAGGTGCAACTACGCTCCGTACCGGCGAGCACCTACGGCCGTCTGAAACCGCCCTTATATTGTATATTGCAGCTCCATAGATAGTGAGAAGAACACTATATACCATTCATATAGGCAGCACTATGGGATTTGTTGGGTCTATCTATGGAAATCAATGCATGCATCCCGTCCAAAGAACAGGCCAGCTGTCTGAATGGACTAGTGGCATGTAAGCAGGTAAGGCTACTGTTCTTTCACACTATGCCCATTTGTCCTATGTGTTCCCGGCCCATATTTCAAATGTATCCATACGCTACATTCATCTGACTGGTCCAAAAAAGTAATCTTTTGGCCCCAATTGGGCTGCTATAAGTCGGTATACCTTATTTTCTTCTGTATGGAATAGTGCTATTCTATACAAATGCATTTATTGAAAACAGTATTCATTCGCGGTATACTTTTTAAAAACATGACAGCCAATGGGTGATGGATGCCACTGTATGCCTCTACAGAGGAATCCATCGGAGTCAGGAAATCCTTAAAGGAGATGTCCCGAGGCAGCAAGTGGGGTTATACACTTCTGTATGGCCATAATAATGCACTTTGTAATATACATTGTGCATTAATTATGAGCCATACAGAAGTTATAAAAAGTTTTTTACTTACCTGCTCCGTTGCTAGCGTCCTCGTCTCCATGGTGCCGACTAATTTTTGGCCTCCGATGGCCAAATTAGCCGCGCTTGCGCAGTCCGGGTCTTCTGCTGTTCTCTATGGGGCTCCGTGTAGCTCCGTGTAGCTCCGCCCCGTCACGTGCCGATTCCAGCCAATCAGGAGGCTGGAATCGGCAGTGGACCGCACAGAAGAGCTGCGGTCCACGAAGATAGAGGATCCCGGCGGCCATCTTCAGCGGTAAGTATTGAAGTCACCGGACCGCCGGGATTCAGGTAAGCGCTGTGCGGGTGGTTTTTTTAACCCCTGCATCGGGGTTGTCTCGCGCCGAACGGGGGGGGGGTTTAAAAAAAAAAAAACCCGTTTCGGCGCGGGACATCTCCTTTAACATATACCTCTGACAGACACTGCAAATGCAATGTGAAAGCATCTTAATGACACCCCCATATTACAATATTCCCTTAAGTCAAAATGCAGGGGTAGAATTTTCACTGTGTTTTAGGGTAATTTCTTCTTCCTTTCTTCTTTTTTCTTCTTATGTATAGAATCACTTTAATATTTTTTAGCACTTCCAGCGTAATTAAAGGGATTGTCTGAGCACCAACATTGATGTCATAATGTTAGGAAATGCATTAAAGCAGCCCACCTGTCCTGGACAAACAACGATGGCCACACCGCTTCTCTGACTACCTGATGCACACTGTGCGTTATGCATCATTAGTTTAATACACTACACCTGCTTTGATGGACCATTGTTGCCCACGTGAGCAGCACTGGCCATTCAGAGAAGCATGTAGTGCCTTAAGGCCCATTTACACGCAACGATTGTCACTCAAAATTCGTTCAAACGAGTGATAATGAATGATAATCGTTATGCATAAACACAAATCCATCGTGCACTTTTCGTCCACTTGTCGTTGGTCGCTGAGTTTCAGCCTGCATGAAAATAGTTACTAGTTCGTTCGCTGGTCGTTAGGTTTAAGCAGCAGTTGTTCAGTCATTCAAACAACTCGAGGGAAGGGGTGATTGCTTGCCTAGCTGAACAAAATGATTTATTTAAAAGCCAATCCACATACTGTTACAGTAGACAATGGCTTTTTCTTCACACTAATTAAAAACCGCCAACCTAGAGATTCTTTCAAAAGCCAATCAATATAGTTGCACAATCCCAACAATTTTTCTTTGCATATACACATGCCCACCTGAGCAAACAATCATCCACTTATTTTTACTTATAAATACTACCAAACGACCCGGAAAACAAGGGAAATGGCGATAATTTCAAATGATTATTTTTATGTGTGAAAAAGTTGGTGAGTCGTTCGTTCAAATGACAAATGTTGTGTGTAAATGGGCCTTTAAACTACCCATGCATACTAATACACAGTGTACACAAGCTAGTCAGTGAAGCGGTTTGATCATCTTTGTTTGTCCAGGAACAGTGGGTCACTTTAATAGAAAATTGGTGCATGACCACTGCTTTAATCCCCACCAAATGCTAGAACAAAGTGGCCGCTGCATTTGGAAAGCTTTGTGCCACTTCATCTCCTCTTGGCTCTGCTTGTCTTCTCAGCAGGCCACACAGTGAATCATTGAGTATAATGGGCTCACCATGTTGACTCTAGAGAAAGTTGAACGGATCTGACAAAATGGCACAATGCTTTCCTAGTCTTGGTGGAAGTCATAGTGGTTAAGCCTTCAGGACACTGCTGACATATCTCAACGAAACAGCCCTTTTAAGAACTTGATATACTGACATGGGGCAACTGATAGGGCTGTGTTTTAATGTCTAGAATTTACTGGCAATGATATTAGGAGCATTCAAAATGTTTTATTCTAAATACACCTAAGTTTTCACTTTTAGCCCCCAGACAGCATGCCCGCTGCCTTGGGGTCACACTGGACTCTGACCTCTCCTTTACCCCCCATATCCAATCTCTTGCCCAAACATGCCACATGCACCTCAGAAATATTGCTAAAATACGGCCGTTCCTAACCACGAACACGATAAAGACACTCGTGGCCACCCTCATCCACTCCCGACTTGACTACTGCAACTCTCTACTCATAGGCCTCCCCCGCACTAGACTCGCTCCACTCCAATCCATACTAAATGCGGCAGCTAGGCTCATTTTTCTATCCAGCCATTAATCAGACGCCTCTGCACTATGCCAGTTGCTGCATTGGCTGCCCATCCACTGCAGAACCAAATTTAAACTCCTCAACCTCACCCACAAAGCTCTGCATGGCACCGCACCACCATGCATTGCCTCCCTCTTGTCCGTACACCACCCAGCCCGCTTACTCCGATCCGCTAACACACTCAGACTAAACACCCCTCTAATACGAACCTCACATGCTGTCGTCCAGGACTTCACAAGAGCAGCACCCATCCTCTGGATCGCTCTACCCCAAGGCATCCGGACAAGTCCCGATGCACGAAATTTCAGATGTGCCTTAAAAACGCACCTCTTCAGGGAAGCATACCAAATCCCCTGACCTAGTCCCTCGCCCCTCCCTATGGCTCCCCACACCTTCCACCCTACCTATCACATACAACCTCTACTCCTGCACCTCCTTACCGCCCCATTCGTTTCAAACTGATTGTATCTCATATTGTAATTGTTGTATTGTTTTGCATTCATCCCATGCTTGAAAGTGCTGTGGAATAAGTTGGCGCTATACAAATAAAGATTATTATTATTATTATTACTTTTCTCCAAGAGATGTAGAGGAGACAAAAAAACCCCAAACAACAACTACCTTTTGGACTTTCTCTACACTTTTTTAGTGCATACATATCTTTATTGATCACAAAAATTTGGAATTCTGCAGATGCATTGCCTTTGATGGCCAATCACACTGTAAACGTTCCCTTAAGAGTCTTTCACGTAATGAAGTCACACAAGATGACAGCATCAACAACAGGATAAAGTGTGCACCTCTTCGTCTCAGTCTTGCAGGTCTAGTGGGAGAACAGTGATGGGCGCCTATGCTACCCTCACGCATCACATTGAGGTGCGCTGCACAAGGTGCTGTCAGGACATCTCACTGCACCTATTTTCCATTTCTTAGCCAGACATTGTCAGTAGGATTTCTTGCTTTGATACAACTGCAGAAAATACACAACTTTGCCTTCAGTGAAGGCGAATACTTGGATGTTTCTGGTCCTACTTTTGTTTCAAATGGATGTTTCCCCGTATGGCTTAATGGAAAGTACAGCATTAAAAAAAAAATTTAAAAAAATGGCTCTTTAACTTTATCAAGTGTATTTAGAACCTTGAATAAGTATTATTCAATGGAAAATGACTCAAAAGTCATATATACCTTAATGCTTGTTTATACATTGAGCACAAATGCTCAGTGCAAAGTAAAACGTTACAAATATACTGTACCCAACTATTATTGGTATAGTAATGGAAGACAGGACTGTAATATTTTATCCAAGGAACCTGCCATATTTGGCAATCTGTAGCTAATCACATGGACAAAATGTATAGGTCATGTTTTCTGTTGAAGGCATAGCGTACCCCTCAATATTCTGATTAAAGGAGTATTCCCATCTTGGGAACCCTATTCCAATGTGCTGCAAATGCGAAATTAAGGCACTCATTAATTATACCATTTCTTTGCATTGAAGGTCCTCTGCCCAGTGCAAGCAAGTCCTAATTTTCCGTGCTGCTCATAAACCATAAACAGTAGTTGGAGGCCAGGTTGGGAGCTATTGCGCATGCGCTCCAGAGATCCTGACCACATAGCAGATCATTACACATGGAGCTAAAAGTGTGCAAGCGACAACCATCTCCACTCTATATAAAAAAGATTACAGCTTTACAAGAAAGATGGGCAGTATTAAAAAAGACAAGTAATTTGGCGAATGCCTTAGTTTCGTGTTTGTAACACATTGGAATGGGGTTCCCGAGATAGGGATACTCTTTTAATGTTTTACCTGTATATTACCTCGTACAAGCTTTTCCCGTACTCTACTAGATATGCTATGTATTTTTTCTAGTTTTTTTTAGCTCTGTGGTTATATAACTCTGTGGTTACCCTTATAATAACACAAGGTATTATACATCATGGACATCATAAAGCAAAGGGCACATATAGCACAGAGGAAGGCACATACCATATTTCCCTACCCCTCCCCTTATCCTGGTACAAGAGGGCTTGTTTACCTTATTCTTACCCAATGGTAAAAGAAAGGATGGCATGGCCTTTTGGCCTGTTCCCAATGTACTTAGTGAAAGGGTATAGGACTAACATAACTGTGCCCCCATCTTTCGTTCTATAAGCCCAATAGCAGTAGCGGGGGTACATACACCCCTCTGAAGAGGGCAGTAACACTCTACATAAATCCTTCTCATGTTCTTTATGTTCATTTTATGAGTTATCATTGGTTTTAGTTAATTTTGTGATTATTTAAATAAGTGATATAGTGGAATGCAATTATGTGAAATAGTATGCAAAGTGAAGCTTCATTTGTACTAGAAAATGAAACTCTTTTGAATAATTTAGATACACAATATGATAATGAATTATTCTTTCTATTCCAAGAAAGAATTGAAATCCATAGTTTACATTGCTTATTTTATTTATGGGAAAATACGTAGAAACCTCTACACAGCTCAACAGCCTTGGGGACAATGGGACATCAGCCATGTTGCTTGGCAACATTAACAATATGACCTCCACAAATACATTATCAAGTCATATTATATTGTCTACTGACATTTATTTCATGGCTTTAAAAATATGGAATGGCATTAGGTAGCAAATCTAAAATATAAATATATTTACTTGGACTCTTCAATTTGTGCCTAAGGGCAAGAAGAGGATATGGAAAAAAAAACAATTAATTTCCCTGTTTGTGTAAAGGATGTTACGTTTTTACAATTCAGAACCTATTAGAATCACAAGACACAGACCATATGTTGAGAAACACCACAATGCTCCTTCTGATCCCAATTCCAAAGAACTTCTTTTATTCACCAGACAGAGTAGCGACATTTCGACTCTGTTGAGTCTTTTTCATGCCTTGACAAAGACTCAACAGAGTCAAAACATTGATAAAATGTCTGCTGAATAAAAGAAGTTCTTTGGAATTGGGATCAGAAGCAGCACTGTGGTGTTTCTAAACATGTGCTATTATAGGACACTGAGGCCAGAGTCTTAGGCTGGGAGCACCAACAATTTGTGCCTTTATTTTAAAGATTATTATATGGAATGCAGCTGGTAAAATCCCTTAAAGGGATTTTACCACAACTTAAAATTGCCTCACAGCCTCTCTGTTCTTTCTGGTTGCTGCTGACCAGGACATGTGACTGCCACAGCCAATCACTGGCCATAGCAGTGACCTTCTACAGCTAGTGATTGGCTGCAGCAGCCACATGTCCTGGTCAGCAGCAACCAGGAAGGACAGAGTGGTTGTGAAGCAATTTTAAGTCGTGGGAAAACCCATTAAAGACATTATTTTAAACCATTCATGTACAACTAGGCCTCATGTGTACAAAGTTGCAAACGGTGGCATAGTTGCACATAGCAACCAATCAAATTCTAACTTTCACTTTCTAGTGCATGTTAGAAAATAAAAACTAATCTGCTCCACTCTTTGTGCTACCATAATACATACATAAGGCCTAATGTCACATTAAAGGGATATTCCAGTGATGGGATGTTTTTTTCAGTTGGTTGAAAACTGATAGATGGATGAAAACAGATAGATTGGTGGGACCCCCAATGATGATGAGAATGTGGGACCCGTGTCCCCCTATTTCACTGTTCCATTCATTTCAACGGGGCAGACAGAAATAGGCAAGAGTTGTGCACAACTATCTCTGCCCCTTTGAAATGAATGGAACAGACAGAGATAGTTGAGCAGAGCGCTTGGCTATTTCTGTCGGCCTCATTGAAATGGATGAGAAAGTCAGTGGACTAGCACTCCAGTCTACAGAATTCCTTTAAGATGACTAAAAATAACGTAGGTGAATAAAGATGTAGATGTAAAGGTGGGAGCCTGCCAGCAACTAAGACCACCAGATTTGGGCTTGAAAAAGGAGCCCGCTTTGCTCCGAAACGCGTTGTACTCCATTGGTTTTTTCCCCTCTATTTTGTTGCCTGTTTGTCTTTCTATCAATAAATTAGTTGATATCGAAATCTTACAGGAGTCCTTCCTTTAGTTCACTAAGGACGTCCCTGGATTGTGAGTAGCCCCATATGTATTTAGGGCTCTTCTACAAAGTCAGTTATACCTATCATTGGATTGGTATCACTCATATTATCCTAAGTGCATACTAACGCGGGGTCCTTTTTAACTTTGACTACTGTGATTGAAATAGATGGAGTGACACCAATCCATTGATTTCAATGAGGTAGAAAGATAACCATGCCGAACACAGCGCTCGGCTATCTGCCTGCGCTATTGAGAGGAATAGAGCCACTGCTGTGTACGTGCGACCAGCGGCTCCATTTCACACTACATTACTGAAATGGAGCAATGAATCTTGAACTGTGAAACAGTTGGACCTCCACCGTTCTATCATTTTTCACCCATCCAGTGGATGGGTAAAATGAAAAAATAGGTTCCATCTCGAGAATATTCCTTTAAGCTTTCTTTACAAGACATTTGGAGCCTATGTGAATGTTTCCATATACATCAAACATGGCCATAGTGGTCCATTCATCTGCTGGAGGCCAAAAGATTGTCCTTACACATTTTTTAAAAATAGAATAGATTTCTTTTTGCCTATCTTCAGATAATTTCAGTTTTATGACTGTTGATACTGAAAAACATGAATATTAAAAGTCACAAATCTATGCAAAATTAAATCAGTGGAATTGTCATTAAATGTCATAGGCTACAATTAGATGTAATGGAATTTGTGCGGCAGAATTTGCCCTTTCATCTGATCATCAACACAATGCTGTTGATTTTGTCATGGATTTTGGTGCGGATCTGCGTGAAAATGAATGCACTCTTAAGGCCTCTTTCACATGGACGACAGCGATTTTGCCGTAAGAAAATCATGGCAAAATCGCGTCTTTGTTCTGACGATTTTTTATCAACATCGCAGTTTTTTTGTGAGAATAATATCGCATTGCGACCGCTTGTGATAAAATTGCTCGTTATAATTGCAAGATTTTTTTATTGCGAAAGTCAATAGAACTTTCTAATGTTAAAAACGCATGGCACAGAAATCACAAGTTCGTGTTCCTTTGGGAAACATGGCCTACAAAAAATTGCAATTCATGGCATGATAGAGCATACTGTGATTTGTTTTCTCTCGCAAGATAGTATCAGGGAAAACATTGCTAATGTGAAGGAACCCATTGGAAAGCATGGGCTTCACATACATGTGTTTTCTCATGCTATCGTATCGCAGCAAAGTCTTGCGATTTTGTCGCTCGTGGGAAAGTGGCCTTAAAGGAATTTTCCAACTGAACGCATTAATTATCCACAGAATAGGTGATTGCTGTGAATTAGATCGCTAGGGATCATGAGCATGGCACTTCCCAAGTTCCCCTAGTGAATGAAGCAGTGGTGCACATGCGTTACCACCATTCAATTCACTGTCTAACGTGCTCAGCTATCTCCATCTGTCCCATAGAAGTAAATGGAGTAGTAGTTACATATCATGATTCTCGTGATCCCTGGAGGTCCAAATGGTTGGACCCCCAGTGGTCATACATTTATCAAAAATTGTGTGAATAGATCATGGATGTATTTAATGGAGAACCAATTTAAAGTGGTTGTTCAGTTACCAGACAGTATTTTCCCAATAGCTGCAGCGGCAGAATTCAGCACTGTTGCCCCGTCATCCTCTCAGTGATTAGTATGGCTTCTGTCATCACAGGAAGTCACCTGACTGCTGCAGCCAATCAGAAGCTGCAGTGTTACTGTTCTGAATACCTGGAAACATGTCACCAAGATGTGAGTGCTGATGCCAGGAGAACGGACAGTAATGCTGGAACCTTTGATTGGCTGCAGCACTCACCTTACTTTTGCTGACATCATCTGCCACAGTAAACAGGAGAGGGGCTACTGTGCTGGATCGGGGTGGCAGAGGAATGCAGTTGCAGCTATAGGGGAATATATTTAGTAACAGGACAACCCTTTTAAGTCTTATAATGCCCCATTTATAAGTTATATAACTATTACATTACTAAAAAAAAAAGTCTTTAAAAAAATCATGTTGTATTTAACTATGTAGATCCCGTTTTTTTAGTCTACATTGGGAACAGTTTTGGTGGAAACATTGCAGAATCACTCTGATGAACATACAGATTGTCATTGTGTTAAACATATACTATGGACATCTGCAAGCTGGAAACTACTTAAAGTGGACCAAGATATTGGGAAGATACAAATTTTGGACACTATCGTAAATGCATATTGATGTTAAGTCAGAGACAGGCAATGACACAAAGGCCATTCCTCTTAAAATTTAGTGAATTTGTATCAAGCCCCCTGCGTAACCAAGGTATTTTCTTGTGCTCAGAGATTTAGTGCTCCGGACAGTTTTGTTGTGTTGTGATTTATTGCCAAGGCAGCGCTTCATGTGCTGGGTGCTACAAATAAACCCCAATTTCCATTGGCATGGTGTCTCAGTCAGTCAATGGTGTCCATTGATTTGTCGACTCAGTCCTTGTTATTCTCTGGTGACTTACCCACTTGTTTGTTCCCAATTGTGATGCTTCATGGAGCTTCCAGCGCCTGCATACAACTTTGTGGTCAGCGCAGGCAGAAAAAAGCAAAGTGGCTTGAATCTCAGTCACTTTTTTTTTCTTACAAGGCAAAAGCTTAATTTAGAGCTTGTAGGCCCCAATGTAATCAGTAAAAATGGCCCCACCTCCTATGCAACATTTGGTGTCATCCCGTAGGGGGCTTTCACACAAGCTGAATGTTTCTGCAATATACACCAGAAGACACAGAAAATTCTGTACCAAAATCTACAGCCTCTGTGCAGATTTTGATGGGAAATCGAAAATGGCTTGACTTTGCTGGCAATTCCGCATCAAAATCTGCAAGTAGACATGCAGGTTTGTAGCGGAACTCCGCAGCAACAGATTAAGCGCCTATTCACACGTGCATATTTTTTGTCCGTATTAGGGTGGTTTCACATCTGTGCTGGGGATTTCACTTTCCTACTCCATTCGGGAAGCAGGAAAGGGGAGTCATCAAGGCGGAACAGTTCCGTCTCTTGACGGAACTATACAGCGCCAGATGAACCCCATTGACTATAATGGGGGTTCTCACACTTTCTGCAAGGTGGCCTGGCTTTTGGATGGAAGAAACAGTGCTACATGAAGTGCTTTTGCTTCTGGTATTTTCAGCTGCATCTGTGACAGAACTTCCGGCCGGAGGTCCTGATGCAGATGTGAAACCACCCTCACATCCATATTTTTTATGGACAGCATACAACAACATTGATTTGCATTGGTGTATTCAGATGTGCATTTTTTATGTACGTATTTTAGTCGCGTAAAACCGCAGCATGTTCTATTTTTGTCCGTATTTATAGACAGAAATCACTCACGCAATAGTTGATTGGATCACAAAAAAACACACCAAATACACAGTTGCATGCATATTGTCTACATTTTTCATGTATGTTTCAACATTCTTGTGTTTTTCTTTGCATTCGTGAAAAGCGCAGTGAATATAGATGTAAAAAACGCACACATGCAAAACACACATGCAGCATGAACGTATGCAGTGATAATGGTGTGGTTTTTATTAACTGAAATTGCATGCACTTCTGTAAATGAGCCCTTAGCTGCATCTTACAATGCATATTGCGGAAATTTTCTGCCCGTGTGGAAGCACCCTTAGACGCCAGGGCCCTGGTCTGACTCTACCTCTGCACCCCTATCTCTAGGGCTGCTGTATTAGCACTTCCACTGATCTTAGTAGGAGGTACTGTGACAATTTCTTCCAACAAGTAAGACTGCTTCTACCTAGGCAACTGCCTTTCCTACCTACCCTTTAATCTGGCCCAATACTGCAAAATGTGATAGGTTATCAGATATGAGTATGTGTGAGGCATAGTATCTTATATAATAAGTATTGTAAGTGCATATTAATACCAAGTATGGAAGAATGCACACAACTATACTTGTATTGCATAGGCTACTTTATGAGGCCTCGTTCACACAAGACTTGTGCATTGGATAGGCTACTTTATGAGGCCTTGTTCACACAAGCGTTGTTTTGCACGCGTGTATGTGCGCAAAACACAGCACTGCATGCATGTGCAAAGAAACGCGTGAATAAAGCTCCGTGCCCACTGCTTTAAATGGGGCCATCACTAATGCCAACGGCCTCATTGAAAGCAATGGGCTTCAGGCACCAACCTCATTGATTTTTGGGGAAGTGCTTGAAATATAAGCCCTTCTCTGAAAATCATCTCTAGCTTGTGTAAAAAATAAAAACAAACATATACTCACCTCTCCGGTGCATCGGGATCGGCGCGTCCAGCCGCTTGATCCTCGGCATTGCTCTGAAGCTCTTTGAGTAGGTGGGGATTTAAAATCCCTGCCTCCTTAAAGGGCTGTGTCTGATTGGCTGAGTGCTCAGCCAATCACAGGCAGTGCTCAGCCATTCATTAAATGACAGCTGAGTGCTGCCTGTGATTAAGCACAGCGCTCAGCCAATCACAGACAGCACTCAGCCATTCATTGAATTTATGAGGGGACTCCCCGCGGGGAATATTTACGCGCAGCATGGACCTTCCCGCCACGTGGATGTCTTATCTTTTGCAGGTGCGCAAATTTGCCCGCCTGTAAAACACGGACATGGGAACACACCATTGGGAACCAATGGTTCTAATAGATGCGCTGTTTTGCACACACATAGGTGCATGCAAAACAACACTTGTGTGAACGAGGCCTTAGGGTGTTAGGCATTGCGCAGTGGAGCAACCTATGGAAAGAAATAATTAACTGTGGTCTAGTAATATGTACTACAGTACTGTGCAAAGGTTTTAGGCAGGTGTGGCAAAAAGTTGCAAATTAATAATGCTAACAAAATGCAAAGGGAATGAACAAAAGAGAAATCTAAATCAAATCAATATTTGGCATGAGCACGCTTTGCCTTCAATTCTTCTAGGTGCACTTGCACATGGTTTTTGAAGGAACTTAGCATGGAAATGGTTCCAAACATCTTGGAGAACTAACCACAGATCTTGTGTGGATGTCTGCTTGCTCAAATCCTTTGGTGTCTCTATGTATTCCCAGACAGACTGGATGATGCTTAGATCAGGACTCTGTGGGGCAAATCATCACTTCCAGGACTCCTTGTTCTTTCAGGGTGCATTCATACAGGCGGGAGTGAGTCGCACCCGACATTCTTGGGCTCGACGTGCATCGAACAGCAAACGTACATTTGCATAGTACTGCACAGACGTATGATATAAAAGTTAATTATAAAAACTATGTCCTAAGAATGTTCTGCACACAATCCAAAAAAATCTGCCCTCGTTCTTCATCTTGTGGAGAAGCTTGGTAATTTATTGTTGCGGTAAATACACAAATAAACAGGATTGTCCCAATGGACACCATGTTGTGTGACACATAATTAGTCTAAACACACAATAATGGTTACTGTGCTGCTGGTGTTGGTTTTTCTAGTGCACACAAAAGCAGCTTGTGTGGTGGGTTTCATAGGGTCTGACATTCAACCACAAGAACAGATCTGAGTAAATGTTTTTTTTTCTGTACAAGCCCCCACCGCCTTAGTTTCGCGGTCCCCATGACTGTTGGTTTGTCAGACAGCTGCAGAGTCTGTTAGTAAACACTTTCGTGGGTTAACAATTTTATTCAGATCTCCTCTTCCCCTTCCCCTCTTCTCTATGATAGCACAATGACAGCATTGTTAAGGGAGGATTTGAATGAGGGGTCTCTGGGCATGTTCCCAGCATTGTCAAAGGAGGTGGGAAAAAATGGTCCAGCCAGGAGAACCAGACCAGACTCAGACAGATGCCTAAATTAGCAACAAAGCCTTTTTCAATGTCCCCCCAGACAAGGCTGGCTTGTTTGTGTGTATGTGTGTGCGTATGTGTGAGAGTGTAGAAGGAGCTTTATCGCTGGTTGCATGTCTGCCCATGTTAATTAGTTTCTTGCATGCATGTCTGATAGGGTGCCAATGAATATTTTTGCCCTTGCACTAAGCAAAGCTTATGTGATTGGAATGGGGGAAGGGGCCCTTGACTGTGCTGAATACAGCAGACACATTTTATAATGTGATAAATTAGGCGGAACAAAAAAAAAATCATTCAAGTCCTCTAAAATAAAACATGTGCTGTTGTGCCTTTTATAATAATGCTTTTTATTTACCGTTCCATGTTTACACCCATTTAGAGAAATGTAGTAGATTTGTTACAATGTCTGTAAGGCCTGGTTTCACACAGAGTTGTTTCCACTTTTTTCCATTTTGATACAGTGACATATTTTAGACAAAAAAAAGTTAAATCCAGATGTTTGCTGTAGGTTAAGAGCAAAATATGAAATGCCCATTGGATTTTTTGCAGTGTCGGTTTTTCTGCTCTAATTTCTTTTTTTTTTTGGGTGGTGGTGGGGGTGGGGGGGTGTTACATGGCATTATTTTCTTAATTGCAGCATCTTTTTTTATAGCATGCTGTATTTTTTTTCCCTAAATTTCCCAAAGATTTCTCCATAGGAAAAAAAAAAGTCCAAGAAAATATGCATGTGCGACAAAGAGAACACTACCAAAAACTGCAGGCGACATTCAAAAAATGCATGCAAATTTTTGGGGAATTTTTTTTCCATCCAAACAAGATGCCAGAAAAAAAGATTCTTTCTGAAGGAAGCCTAAGGACAGCTTCACGCAGGCGTATTTGCACGTGTTTTTTGCACGCGACAAATAGAACCCATCGAATTTAATGGTTTTCTTTACATTTGCTATTTTTGCGCTCAACATTAAAAATGCAGCATGTGAAACCCATTATCCTGAACCCGTTTAAATCGGCGCCTGGTTGTGCCTAGCCTGCAAAAAAACACGTTCTGAATGGAAAAAAGTACAGTAAAATGCGCCGATATGCGCACAAAAAAGACTCGCGTGCACATTTGCACATTCGCCCATATGAAGCCACCCTTAGGGCTTCTTTAATCGACCATATGTGCGAATACACGTTCCTGAGCATAACATATTTGCTCGTAAAAGAGTCATGTTTGTGAACATATCGGCACATAGTGCTGTATTTTTTTTGCGCATGCATGGCATGTTCACATGCGGGCACAACCCCCCCCCACCATGATTTAAAAGGCTATTTAGCCTAATGAGGTTTAGTTGTGCTCTTTTCCCCATAGTTTTGCACTTCTGGTCGGTATTGAGTGTGTATTTGCGCACCTCCCATAGATTTCTATGCAGCTCTTCCATGGAAATCTGCACCAAATGTCTAACGTGGATTTGGATTTGCCATTCCCATATCTGCATCAAACTCTGTATGTTACACGTGTAGATTTTGCTGTAGATTCTTCAGCACATCGGAATATTCTACTGTATGTTGAAAATATTCCAGAATGTGTAAAGCCCCCTTAGACCTGCTTCACACACATGTTTTTGTGGCGCTTTTTCAGTCTTGTAAAAAACACCATGAACTTTACATATTTTTTACAAGTGGCTTTTCACGCATTTTTTTCAGATGTTTAGTTTTTTTTCTATAGAGAATTCTATGGGAAGGTAACCCTTAAAAAAGGCCTACCTATTTATTGTATGCTGTGTTTTGAACAAAAGTCACAAAACATGTTGCTTGAAGTGTGTTTCATATATTCCTTATTGCCTTAAGGCTGGATTTAGACGAACGTATATCGGCTTGGTTTTCACGCCCAGCCGATATACGTTGTCTCTCTCTGCAGGGGGGGAGCCTGGAAGAGCCAGGAGCAGTGCTCTGAGCTCCCGCCCCCTCTCTGCCTCCTCTCCGCCCCTCTGCACTATTTGCAATGGGGAGAGATGAGATGGGGCGGGGCTAATTCTCGGAACTTAGCCCCGCCCCGCCTCCTTTCATTGCAAATAGTGCAGAGGGGCAGAGAGGAGGCATAGAGGGGGCGGGAGCTCAGTTCTTGCTCCTGGCTCTTCCAGCCTCCTCCCTATGCAGATGAGGACACCGTATATGGGCTCGGCATGAAAACCCGGCCGATATACAGTCGTCTGAATCCAGCCTAAAGCTAACTTCTGGATGCACTGTTTTTGGAGAAACAAAGAGGGAGATTTAAAAAAGGTCTTATGCCAGTTTTCTGGTGTAGGAAAGTCATAAAATATGGTACTAGGGCTTCTGCACAAAAGTTTTATGACTTTTCAGACTTCTCCCTAAGTTTCGCCACTTTCGGGGAAAGTGGGCAGGCTTGTCTGAAAGGGGTGTGGCCGCCTGGATTGACAAATTTATGTATAATTATACCAGAAATGTATGCCTGGCTCCAACAAGGCGTACATTTCTGTCAAGGTGCCAAGGATGCACGTAATACATGAAGAGGCGCACCGTACATTGGGGGAAGTTTTACTAATCCTGACGTCACAAATACCAGGCTTAGTAAATGCCCCCTAATATGTGTAAAAAGAACCTAGGAAAAATGTCGCAAGAAACAACATTTTTCAGAAAATGCTAATTCCTTTAAGGTTGCTTTTAAACGGGCGATTCCGTATTTGGTCTGTTTTTTTGTGGATTGTAATGCAGAGCTAATGTAAATCTATCTATCTGTTCACATGGCCATTTAAAAAAAAACAAAAAACACAGCATGGCCTATTTTTTCCCTTTTGAGCCTGTATTGGTAAAAGTGGTATTATTTTCAGTATTAAGCCTGTAGTAAAAAAACAATGAGGACAAATATAGAACAAAACTGATGAAATAGTGATGACAGATTGTAACGTCATCTGTAACTCGTCTGTATTACGGGTCCGCGTTATAGATCTGCTAGAATATGCTGATCTAAAACTGACCTAAAAGGTATTTCCTTGAAATTAGGATCAGTCAAGGATTTGGATTAGTTTGGTGCCAGTTGCTTTCAGCAAGCCTTTCGCACGTCCTTTAGGGCATACGGTTGAGGTCTATGTTTTATTTATTTTTCTTTCTAAAAAAAAGTGTTACAAAAAAAGTAACATATGCATCGGCACGCCCCAAAACATCTGCCATTAGCACACATTAAAAACACAACCCCCCCAAAACAAATAATAATGTGTACAGAGGCACCCCACAGTGCTAGCAACAAAAAGTATTGGGACCAATAACACCTTTTTGGTGCATAGTAGTTCCTTCATTATCCATAGTCACCTTTGCTTCACTTTTCGTGCTCATCAAATGTGTCCCTCTAACATAGCCCATAAAGGTCTTGCCAACTGAGCCAAACTAAGACAGTTTTTTAGGAATAGGGTGACGAAAAGTAAGAAGTTACAATGTATATATTTGATTTAGCTGTTTGTTTCATCTTCTGTATTGGGTGCTGTATACAACATCATTAAATGAAAGTAGTAAACGTGATATAGCATCTCTTCAGACAGTCCTAAGACTGTTATACCCACAGTATCTAGTAGGCTCTCGGCTCCAGACAATGATACGGTATGTGACAGTTTTCTATATATACATAGGCAGACCACAGACCCCAAAGGGTTAGGAACTAATTTTAATAATTTTGTATATATTCTTTTTTTTCCTGATGTCTGAATCCTAATCTTTAATTGGCTTGTGAACCCATAATAATGAATGTCCCTCTAAGTAAAAATAAAAAAAGCACTATTTCTAATGCCCTCTCAGGCGGCAGAATGCCTGAGCATGCCCCACTTTCATACATATACTGGCCTTCATTCATTAACAGATGTTGACCCTGTATCTTCACCAGTTAGATCCACTTGTTCGTCTTGAAAGGCAAGCTATAGCTCATTAAATAGGGGCTTCAGAGCTTCATCATCCATATATAATTGGTGAATGCAGCAATGTCTGAGGAATTCCTAGGCTGTGTTTGCATCCAAATAGTGTTCCCAGAGTCCTGCATACTTTATAGCAATGGCCCTTATGTACGCTGAATAACTGACCTGTGGAAAGCTTCCTAGAGTATATACTGGCTCTAATATGCGGCAGGATTGGTAGGAAGTATTGGCAAACATGCCTTATATTTTCAGGGATTTTGCCAACATTGAGTTTACCAACAGGAAGAAATATCACTTTTTTTATTCCAAATTAGTGTTGTATTTACTTATGACTTGTTAAATTTATTGACTTTACAAAGTACATAAATAATGGAAAAGGTAATACTCTTATGCAAAACTCTAAACATCTTGAACCAGATTAAGGTGGAAGATGAGTAAATATCTTAGTGCTATGCCACAGAAAAATGAAATGATAAAATAAAGGATGGAAGGCACGGGAGGGGAAAAAATATGACATGAACAGGAAGATGAAAGGACTCCAAGCTGTCACTATATTTGGAGAGCTACTGTAACCGTCAAATTGTGGAGAGATTGGCAGAGCACTACTTAATTTATGTCTGCTGCTATTGCACAGATGCCCAGCTTTAATTTATTCTAGGGAGCTATGGGAAAGTGGGGGGTGTCTTGGTGGAGGGGACTTGAGCATGTACACCAATGGGGGTTGTGGAGGAAAGAACAGATTCTCTCCCTCACCGCTGCCATGTCCTCATTGTATTCATACGGTGTGTGTATTCAGTATTTGCTGGAAGCCTGATCTCACTGGCATTCACACACACCCCTCTCACCTCATTGGATTAAGTCAGACATTTTGAACTGCTGGCATATAAGTCTAAAGTTAACTCATTCATTGACTTAAGGGATGTGAGAGAGCTGGAGACTGTAGAAGCAGGGTATTTTTAGCTGCTGACATGTTGCATGTTACTAATCCGGCCATTCTGTCGCTGAGCCAAATGCGTTTGTAGGCATCTGCGAGCAGAAGATGCTATTACTCAAACACAGTGGATTTACCTTGGATATTTGTATGCCAAGTATTAGTGATTATGCCTACTACCATGTTAGAAAATCTAGAATATTTGCTACAGATATAAGCGTTTGGTGGCTATTTGGTGACTTTACATTGTGTTTGTAAATAAAGGTTAAAATCAAAATTCACAAAACCGGAACATATGTGGATTTGTCAGTGAATATTAATATACTATCGTGCAAAAAAGGGGTTTGGCCTAAAATAAGTTGTAAATGCATCAAATTTATTAAAGATGTACATCATTTTTTGGTGCTAATTACTGATGTAAAGTAGTAATAATGATCTTTATTTGTATAGCGCCAACTTATTCCGCAGCACTTTAAAGTATACCTGACATGAGTAGGTGTGAGGAAGAAAATTTTTTTTAACATGCCTGGTGTTACATTTATCATATTAGAGCTCCTTCCCACGGACGGATTTCCGCCGCGTTGCCCACAGCTATTAGGTTCTATTGAACCTAATAGTGCAATGCTTATGGTGCGGAATTCCACCGCGGAATTCCGCACCGTGAAATCACCCGACCTCACCCGCGGCATGTGACGCTGTGGGCGTATTATATGACGTGGCCGGCGTGTCACGCCGAAGCGTCATGCGGGATGTAGGACGCCGGATCCGCAGGTAAGTATTGGGGTCTCTGGGGGGCGCCGTGACGGGCTCCGCCGCAGAGCCCGTCACGGCCGTATGCAGCCGGCCTTACATGTGCCAATTTGTAGTATTTTGCAACATCCGACTACAATATTGATGAATCTCTTCTAGTATGTCAACACGTATCAGCTAGGAAAGTATTCTTTTAAATGCTGTATATTTTTGATAATTTAGAAAATGAGGGCACTAAGTTGTATAGAGTTGATTGTGATGGGATATATCAGATATCAGTGATGCATAAGCAAGTATTAAAATGAGCACAAACAATATACAAATAAAATAATTGAATTTTAATATGTTGAAGGAGATTCTGCATAGCGTTGCCCTACTTCTCAGTGTGAGTGCCCTAGGATCCAATAAAAGTCCTTGATTGGACAGTTAAAAAGAATGCATCATCGTCATTTTAGGTGATTTTTAAAAAAATTCCTTAAAAAATTCTAATATCCTGCAGTTTTCACATTGATCCCTAAGCTTACCAATAGTTTTATGTTTCCTGTCCTGTAGAGATAATTTTCAGTAGTCATCTTATTATCACCACATGCTGGATTATAATGAAAGGTAACGTAGTAGCATAGCATGTAAGGCCGAAAAAAGACATATGTCCATCCAATTCAGCCTATTACCCCATGAATGTTGAGGAAGGTAAAAAAAACAATGAGGTAGAAGCCAATTTTCCTCATTTAAGGGAAAAAATTCCTTCTCCTCCATTCAAAATATATGATAGTCACAGCTTACCTCCTTCCTTTCCCTCACAGAGCATGCCTATAACAATTTCCCACAGAAGTGAATGTGTCACCTCCTGTCTATTGTATCTATGACTTATGATGCGGCAGTGAAGTACATCTTTAGGGCTCATTCAAACTAGCATGGTTTACACGCTGCTAAGCAGCGTGTAAACCATGCTCCTGACATGAAGGGAATTTTGTGCATGAATGGGCTGCACCTAGCTCTGTGGAGCAGCCCGTTCACATGTCCGTAATGTAGGCAGCCTACTTCCACGGCTCCCATAGGAGCCTATGGTAAGCACCCTGGACAGCGGCGCAGCACGGAGCTGACTGGCGATTCGGCACTCGCTGTCCATTTTTTTTTAGAAGCACAGATTCTCCACTTCTAAAAAGGGTCTGTGTGAGCACTGCCATAGCAACATATTGGTTGCTATAGAAGCGTGGTTAACATGTTGCTGCAGCAGCGTGTAAAAGTCGCCCGTCTGAATGAGGCTTTAATGCAGCTCATGCAAATTGTCATCCCCCTAGTCATGTACAGTAAGCAGAATTTTAAAATTCTACAGTCAAAAAATTTAAAAACACATAAGACAAATGGAAAATATTTCACTATCTGGTTTTAATTAGTAAGACAAAATACAGGTGAAACATTCCTTTAAATCACATGATAGCAGGACAGTGGAGCAGTGCAAACTGAAATTAACAGAACAGCCTAATAAACAAGTGAATGCTCTATAATGTAAAATTAAGAATAATCTAAAAATAGTAAAAAAAAAAAACAGCAAACATAAAAACACAAAACTCACAGCCCTTCCTAGAATTCTGGCAATTAGTTTATATGCAGATTTTGTGTAATGGCTTGATAACTCACAGTAGACATTTGCAATGAGATTTTAGACACTAGAGTTTGTCAGTGCAGCATTGATATATACTGGATGTAATAACATTTTCGATTGTTGAGTAAGCAACCAAATGAAATGAAAAATAAAATTACATCCACCAATCTAAGTTCTGAAATAAATGCATGAAAGTCATCTGGAATTTCAATGCCTATACATTGAGAATCAAATGATTGAAAAGTAAGACAAGCAATGAAAAAGTGGACCTGCCATTATGGTTAAAGTATAGCCTTGCACCTTGTCCTGACATTTAAATGAAAGGCGTACGAAGTAATAATGAAACTTAATGATGAATAATACTGTGGCCCTACCAAGGGGGCTGTTGAGCCTTTACTCACACATCAAGACTTCGCAGGATGCAACAACTATTGTGGCTTTGTGACATACCTGTTATTAGTGCATAACAATTTTTCATGCTAGCAATGTTTTAAAAGCATATCAAATGACAAGCCGGGCTTGCTGGCTCACTTTGACACATGATTTCAATCTACTTCAAATTGCTTGGCTGGCAGTTCTTAAGGAGCAAAATGAAACCAGTGGAACCAGATAAAATACAATTCACATACAACATTACTAATACAACAAAACTCTTTCAATCAGTCTCTACTTTTCTCCTACTATAATATGTGGCACCTACTCATCTTAAATACATTCGCATGTTGTCATAGCCTTTTTTTCTATTACCCATCACGCCATAGAAAAAGAAGATTGGATGTCAGCATATCATCATTGCAAGTTTATTGTAGTAGGAAATAACCCAGCCAAGTTTCGGCTCAACAAGATTGAGCAGATTGAGCCGAAAGGTTGTTGGGTGCATTTTCTGCCACAGTAAAGTTACGGGGATCATATTGCTGATCCCCAATTTCCTTTTTTTATGGTGCTATTGATGGATGAGGGCTGATCCTGGATGACTGCTGTATTCACTAAATTGTGGGACAAGTGTGCTGTTCTCAATCTATTTCTTCTTCAATCGATTCCCTACAATGTCATTGGACTGCGGTTGGCTGGGATTTGCGACTATAATGACAAAACTGTCTTTAAAGAATGTTTCTTCATACTTTCAGAATTCTCCTATCTATTAAAGGGTTGTCCAGTTCTAAACTATTCATGGCTTATCATCAATAGTAGATCGGCTGGGGTCTACCACCCAGGACCCTTGCTGATAAGCTATTGCTTGGGCCAGTGTGGTCATGAAGTGAGCTGATTTCTGTAGAAAACAGACAGCTCTGTGGTCAGGCTTGGTATTACAGGCAAAGTTCCAATTTATTTCAATGCATGTAATACCAAGTCTGGCCACTGCAGTGGGGATAGAGCTGTTTGCTTCCTGCAGAAATCAGCTTAGTACACAAGTGTACCAACCAAGAGAACAGCTGATCAGCAGGGATTCTGGAAGACTGACTCCCGCCAATCTATTATTGATGACCTATCCTGAGAATGATAATGATAAGTGGACCGCATAGAAGCATATTTTTAGGGTGGATCAGAAGCAGTTGTAGAAATATTTTAATTACTTTACACCATTCCTGCTTGTATTTCTTCCTCTAATCTCCAATGTGTACACCTCAGTGCTAATTTGTGCCAAGAACATGAACAACCTACTCAAGAACATTCATCAAAGTTTACTCTTGTGGCTGCTACACATCATGTTTTGGGAATCATGTTTGGTGTGGTGTTTATTGTTGGATGTGTCATTTTAGAAAACTGTAGTAATATAAACATGGCTAGAAAGTTCTAATATATAGAACACTGAAGAACAAAAATGTAAAAAATCAGATTTAGGTGAATGCCCATGGACGGATTTGCGTCGCGTTTCCCTTGGCGAAAATCCGCGCGTGAATTCTGCAGTGGCAAGGTTTTATTGAAGCTGATAGCTTTCCGCCTGCCAACACACACATGCAAATTTGTACCGCAGATTTCCTCGAGCGTGAAAAAAATCGCAGCATGTTTTATTTTACTGCGGATTCGCCTGGGGAGGGCTCGATTGATATCGAAGAAAGTGAAACCGCGGAAATCCACGCAGAAAACCGTGATCACTCGTGGGCACTTTTTTGTTTTGATTCGCGGTACTCCTAAATCTCCAAATTTTATGGCATAGTTTGAAATATTAATGTTATTGAAATTAATGTTTGAAATATATCATCCTTCTGAAGCCAGCTGTTAAAAACATTCAGTCTAATTGACGAGGCCCAGCCACCATCCAGTAGTAAGTGACATCTGAATCAACATTGGGGGTAATTGGCTTAACTGGATGGACATTTTATTTTTCCGGCCTTACGTAGTATGTTACAACTTAATGTTTTCTAGAGGGGCTTCTTTGATTACTTGATTTCTTTCTCAACTCAGACATATTTATGTTTCACTGACACAGAAATTGTAACAAAATCTTCATGTTACTGTTGAACTTGAAGGCTATGTAAACCTTAGTACTTTTTTTTTAATCAATGTGTATTTGGAAATGAAGATTTTGTACTTGGTTTTCCTTAAACTTTTCAGATTATTTGATTTCTATGCCTGGATTGTTTTCCAAGACAGTACAGACTGAAGGTCTCAAATTCTGTCAGTGTCAACTGACTAACTCCTCCCCTCACCGGCTGCACTGTTGTGAACACGTATTCATTGCCTTTCCACTGAGCCATTACAGAGGGCTTTATTACAGTGCCGGAGGATGGTGGAGGAGATCAGAAGGACAGAAAGCAGAGAAAGTTACTATTACAGAGGGCTTTATGACAGTTCCAGGGGATAGTAGAGTAGATCAGAAGGACAGAGAGCAGCAAAAGCTACTATTACAGAGGGCTGTGTGACAGTTCCAGGGGATGGTGGAGGAGATCAGAAGCACAGAGAACAGCAAAAGCTACTATTACAGAGGGCTGTGTGACAGTTCCAGGGGATGGTGGAGGAGATCAGAAGCACAGAGAACAGCAAAAGCTACTATTACAGAGGGCTGTGTGACAGTGCAAGGGGATGGTGGAGGAGATCAGAAGCACAGAGAGTAGAGAAAACTACTATTACAGAGGGATTTGTATATTACAAAGTTGGACCCCCACCCCATCTCAGTTGCTGCCTGTGGCATTTTGTAAGGCTATAGGAAAATATAATGGATGGAGAAATAAGAAAAATGAATTCACAGCTGATGGTTAAGGATGACAGTGTCATAAGTGATATCAGCATTGTGTACTATACTTAGCATATTCTCTAAAGACAAACAAGTTGCTAGGAGATTGTATTCTTGACACATTTATCTAGTGTGTTTTTACGACTGTATCTGCAGTTTTTTTTTACAAACCATAAGAGATAGGGTTTAGTATTTTTCTAATTTTCTGATATGCTTATTTCACATACCTAGAATTGTTCAGTCATTCGGTTATTTAACCCTCATGTGGTACCGGTTTCAAAGTGCAAGACTACAGTGAATTGGGCTTGGGTCAAATAGACGCCATGGTACCACATGAGGGTAAATGACAGTATTGAATTGGGATACCTTCCACTGGAGGACCATAATTTTGAGAGCCCAACTTCCAACTAAGCAGAACCAGTGCACTTCTATGCTTGCCTTATAATTTATATTATAATTATACACAGCTCACATCAATAAGCTTTAATAAGGTGTTTGTAATAATTCCAAACCAAAGAAATGTGTAGGTTTCCAATTTGGTATTCTATCTTGTTGGACCTCCTCCATCCTGTTATGGCTCGGAAGACCTTGTGATCCACCAGTTGGACCCTGTTTGGCTATTTTTGTGGTTCTTCAGTGGCTATGAAACTGCAAGGTCAGAGCCAAGCTGGGCTTTTTATTGTTGATAGCACCACCATAGCATATGCAAACTATATATCATACCTTGCAAAAATGATACATAGCATCCAATCAGATTCTAAGTCTCCTGTGGGAAAGTAATAGTAGCATCCTGATTAGTTATTACAGCTAGCACTAGTTTATAGGCAGCTCACATGCAGCGGGAACTCCATCATAGCTATTGTGCATGTTCTTTGTCATTTACTAAAAAAAAAAACACAAATATTTTCCTTGTGCATAAACATTTTTGGTATAAGTGGACAGTTTCTTTACTTACAAGATCTTCATTACGAGCTACAAATTGCTTTGTAGAATCTTTACCATGTTGATCTGAAAAAGATATGCCTGCAGGGATAAAAAAAATTTCCATATGAGGAAAGCTTCTTAATGAATATGGGGATAATGTATTTTCTCTGGAAAGGCTGGTTGGCCCAGTTAAAGTCACGTAATCAGCCTGTGCCTTGGCTATGTCAGAAGAGGAAGATTAACCCTTTCACTGCACCCAGGCTACGAGACAGTGAGCTACATGAAATGATTCATTCTGGCGAAGTATCTGCCGTTCTTGTTGTGTGTCGGCGTTGTCTTGCAGCAGCAAAATGTAGGTTGATCATATCTCTAGCGCTTCATTAATTGTGTAATTATAGGACCACCTGTGCATTTCCAGATTGGGACGGAAGTAACGAGGAGGCCTAGCGCTGTTATATCTGTTAATGTAGTTATCATTTAGGGTTAAATTCACAATCGGTTGTACATTTTTACACCTTGATTCCGCTTCGTTTAGATTGACTGAATGGATAGTTTTGTTTTAGCTCCTGTTTCCGGTTTCTGGCAAAGCTGTAGCAATTTTTAAGCATTGAGCCCATTGCAGTGGCAGAAATAGAAGAAGGGGGATTGCAAGAGGATCCACAGAGAAGATCTGCATCTTAGACCCGATGTGTTCTAGTTTATAGAGAGCCGTTTCCGTGACTTGAGATTCTACAAGTCTAATTGATGCTCCTGAGTTATTGCTGGTAATTTCTATTGCTTGGTATCAGGAAGGTATTTAGTCTAGCTAAGGCTTCCACAAGAAACACTTCAGTATGTTAAATGGTTCTGTGCAGAAGAAAAGAGTGGGCGTTCCTTTGCATGCTTCCAAGCTCAGCTGTGGCCCTGTCCGTTCTAATCTGCAGATAAGGGTGATAATCCACGGATGGGCTGTTTGGGGCTTTGTGCCAGTAACAGCAGAGAATTCAAGGCAGAGTGGCGTGTAAAGCCGGGGATGAGACCTTATGCGTGGCTTTGCATCTCTTGCTGGTGTGAGCACAGTTGCGTGGAATTGACTCGTGTGCTTGTGGATTTTATTAGGATCTTATTCTGAAGGAGAAAAGAAGGAGCACATTCTTGTATTATAATAGCACAGGCTTGGCAAAAGTCAAAAAGTAGACGTATCTATATTTTAATATCATTAAAATATATAGTATCAATATGTTACATAGAATTGAGCAAAAATGGATTTATTTACAAATAACTAGCTTTCTTAATGCTCAAATTCCACTTAAAATAAAACTTCAGTTTGCCACTAGGCCGCTTTAAAACAAGCGTATTTTTACTCCATATTTGTCCGTATTATGCTTGTCTATGTATCTAGTTACATGGCTGTAGTTTTCATGGCCCTGTTTTAAAAACAGAGCATGCGCTATTTTTTGTCCATTTTTGCTTTTGCATTTCCATTTATTGGTATTATTTTCTATTGGACAAATATGTATTAGTATTTGCCCAGTAGAAAAAAAACAATGATGGCAAATATGGAGGCAGATACTGATGATATATGGTTGCAATGTCATCTGTAACATGTGAGGGACCTTTAACATGGGAAGAAATTACGCCACAAAACGCAGCCAAACCCGCAGAATGGTCTAATTGTAGATGTTGATGTGGAATTGCAGGCATGCTGCAGGTAGCCTGCGGATTTTGGTGCTGAATTTAATGCATCTTGCGGTGCATTGATCGGCGCATTCCAACCCGTGTGAATGGCCCCTTACGGATCTGCATTGTAGATGCGTGAAAATATGCTTGTCTGAAACCGGCCTAAGGCTGGTTTCAGACAAGCATATGGAAACATGTCCGTATTATGGACATAGCTGTATGTAATTTACGTTTTCATCAGTATTTGCCTCCACATATTCTATTTTCTACTGGGCAAATACTAATTAGTATTTGCTCAATAGAAAAGAATAGCAATACAGAGGCAAATATGCAAAAAATAGGTCAGGCTTTGTTTTAAAAAAAAAGGGCTGTGAAAAATAGAACCATGTGAATAGATACATCTATATATATATATATATATATATATTGGCCCTGCAAATTAAAGACTAAATACGGAGTTATAATGCGCTCATCTGAAAGTGGCCTAATGCAGTTTTAATGCAGTATTTTAAGCCAAAGCAAGAAGTGTATTCGAAAGGCATGGGAAATACAAAGGAAGGACTCAGGGCTGCTTCACATGTGCGAAAGCACAGGTACGCTCGCAATAGTGTGGCTTTTTGAGCTGTGAATGTTGCGCTATCGCGCATGTATAAACGCTTTTTTTACTGTACTTTCTGCGCTGCTGGGGACCGTGTCGAAATTGAACAGGCTATGCAGACTAATTAGTTTCTCTGTGAAATTGCACAGTTGAAAGGCACTCCTATTGTGCCTTTGGTGCACAAATGCGTAAATAAATAGAGCATGGTGTGCAAAACTATGAAGGAACCTGTTGAAAACAATGGGTTGTACCATCAGCGCAATGCATGCACATGCGCGCTAGTGTGAAGGAGCCCTTAGGGCTCGGTCAGACGAGCATAGCTTACACGCTGCTAAGCAACGTGTAAATCACGCTGCTGACATGCAGGGATTATGCACATAAATGGGGCTGCCCCTAGCTGTGCAGAGCAGCCTGTTTACATGTCCGTTGTGTGGGCAGCCTGCTTTCACAGCTCCCATAGGAGCCTATGGTAAGCACCCTGCACCGCTGCGCACCACGGAGCTGACAGGCGAGTCAGCATTCGCTGTCCATTCTTTTTAGAAGTGCAGATTCTGCACTTCTAAAAAGCATTCATGTGAGCGCTTCCATAGCAATCTATTGGTTACTATAGAAGCATGGTTTACACGCTGCTGTAGCAGCGTGTAAGCAACGCTCATCTGACCGAGGCCTAAGGGTATTGTGCGCAAATAAAAAAAGAATAAAAACAAAGGCATTAAAAAAAAGGGATTCTATTCTCTGCGTATTGTGTGTGCAAACATGCCCATATAAAGGAGCCCTAAAGCTGGCTTCACACAAACATATCTGCGTGCATATTAGCGTGCGCACAATACACAGTGAATAGAACCCATTGACTTCACATCCATGTATTTTGCATGCACCTTTCAGCTGTGCACAAAAAGACAATACATGCTCTATTTTCCTGCGTATTTGCGCAACAAAGGTCCCCATAGAAGTCAATAGGGACTGTGCAAATGTGCAAGCAATCCGCAAGGAGATGCGGGAAACACTGCGTACTTGAACTGGTAAAAGAACACATATGGAACTAATTAGCCATTTCAATCAGGACGTTTGTTTTTTATTACGTACAAAAGAACATAAATACAGTAAGATATGCTGATACAGATGTAAAAAAAAAGCCTCGTTCACGGTGCAAAAATGTTGCGGTAAAGCGTGTGAACTTGCGCTTACACTCGTGTGAAACTTTTTAATAAAACACTGTGGATTCAATGCAGAAAATTTTTGCACCGTATTAGAGCTCCTTAACATGTCCGTATGCGCAAATGTGCATGCTTCAGCGCATTATATGTGCTCTAGGAACAAGGTTGATTTGCATGCGTATTGGCGCATTGTAATATACCTTTTGCACACGCAGGGCATGATCATTTGCGCAGCGTATTGCACATAAGCGCGTGCACTGAGCACACATTTTTGCATCTCCCATGCACTTCTATGGGGATCTCTGCTGCACAGATGAGCAGGAAAATAGAGCATGTCCTTCAAAATCTGGAAATTAGAACGGACCCATTGAAATCAAAGCACTCTATCCTTTGCGTATTGCGCATGCAAACTTTGCATGTCTAAACACGCTTCCAAATACGCTTATGTGAAGGAGCCAGCCCTATAAAGGAGACTTGTTCTGTGAATGCTGTGGAATTTCCACAGCAAAATCCACAGCGGAAATTCTGCAGCCTTCATGCTGCACATGAAGATGGCCTAAGGGTTAGTTCACACAGGCGTCATTTTGATGCTGAGTTAACCGCGCTAAAAAATTGTGACTAACTCAGCCACAAATTGGATGAACGAAGAATAACTCCAACTTGGTTTGCCCTTTTTGCGGCTGTGATTTGGATAACCGCAAAAAGCTCCGCAAGCACAGTCATGTGTTTAAGCCCTTATTGGATTATTCCACAACACACAGCAGTATATTCTGCTTTTGAAATTTGCACCAAAATCTGTATATCTAACAAGCGGATTATGCGCTGAGTTTAGCCAGGAGCTTAACTATAGGGGATGCAGGAGATGCAGTTGCACTCGGACCCAGGAGCTGTAGGGACCCATAAGGCCTCTCTTCTTCATATAGGGAGCCCAGTACTATGAATAAAGCATTATAGTTGGGGGCCCTGTTACTGGTTTTGCATTGGGGCCCAGGAGCTTCAAGTTACATCTCTGAATTTAGCCATTTGCAAATCCACTTCAAAATCTGCATGTTACACATGTTTAGCTCGGTGCCAATGTTTCCGTGGAGTGTGAATAGTCTGGGGTGTGTGAGAATGTCCTTCTATTTCTTTACACTGCATAAGCTTTGGGTATAAAGAAAACTACCTGTAAATCTACCACAAAAACTGTGGAAATTCCATAGCATTTAAACTACAATTCCTAATCCAAGATTTACAAATCTCCTTCACACTTAAAACAGCTTCACACGAGCGTATGCACAATTGCGCACGCTTCAGCGCAATATAGTTGCGCTATGAAAGAGGTAGATTGCAGTAGATTTTGCCATAGAGATAAATGTAAAACATAAAAATCACCAAAATCCGCATTCGTTGTTGTTTGAAAATAAAGTTTTCCAGAGTGACCTCAGTGCAGGAATACCGCTATCAGATCACAGAAGGACAACACATTCCATGGCCGAAAATCCGCAGGTAACAATGCAACTACATCTACATATTTATCAACAAAAACCACAGCAAATTCCGCACACCTCATCACAGCTCAGACATCGTGTACGAAAATAGCCTAAGGGACCTTTCACGCAAGACAAATTACGCCACAGGATTAGACATGAGCGAACCTACTCGTTTCAAGTAATTACTCGATCGAGCACCGCAATTTTCGAGTACTTCCGTACTCGGGTGAAAAGATTCGGGGGGCGCCGGGGGGGCGGGGGGAGGCGTGGCGGAGCGAGAGGTAGCAGCGGGGAACAGGGGGGAGCCCTCTCTCTCTCCCTCTCCCCCCCACTCCCCGCTGCAACCCCCCACTCACCCACGGCGCCCCCCGAATCTTTTCGCCCGAGTACGGAAGTACTCGAAAATCGCGGCGCTCGGGCGAAAAAGGGGCATGGCCGAGTAGGTTCGCTCATCTCTACACAGGATGCACCGTAAGCCGTCATAAATTCTGCACCAAAATGCACAGGCATCTGCGGGTTTTGATGCATAATTGAAAATGCTTGAACGCCAACCGGCAATTCCGCATAAAAATCTGCAGTTAGACTTGTGGATTTTGGTGTGGAATTTTGTAGCTGTGGATTTGGCTGCGTCCTGCGGCACAATTCAGTTCCGTATGAAAGGCCTCATTCACACGAACATCATTTTAGCGCACTGGTAGCCGCCCTAAAACATCACAGCTATCTGAGTATTAAATCTCGTGAACAAATACTAGCTGCAAGCATGTCACAGCTAGTATTAGTACGTTTTCCGCTCACCCTTCCTTTTTTCAGCTCCCACAGCATTCTATTAAGCCTCCAGTGCTTTTCAGTCAAAAGATAGGTCTGGTCCTATCTGTTGACACAGCCAAAAATGTTGTCATTGAAACAACGTGTCTATGTCCTATCTTTTGCAGTCTGATTTCTTTGGCGCGTCAAAAAAATCATTCATCTGAAAGAATCCATAGGAAACTATTGGTTATACTAGCCACAATTTTTCGATGTGCCTATTTTGCGCTCATGTGAGCGAGGCCTTAGGACTATTTCACTCATAGGTTTTTTGTAGCAGGTTTGGATGCCATTTTTTGAGCCAAAGCTAGAGGTGGATTTAAAATGAATGGGAAATACAAAGGAAAAACTTGTACTTCTCCTTGTTGGATCCACTTTGGCTCAAAAAATTGCATTGAAAACCACCAGAAAAGCCTCTGTGTAAAACCATCCCATCAATTATTGCATTTATAGAGAGCAAAAAGCAGCTTTCATAACATGAATTATTTATTGTCGTCGTCTTACATCGAACTCCATGATAAAAACAGAAATAAAAATCGTAACATAATTCACTTCACTAATTGTGTCTTATGGAAGTCAGAACCTCCCTTGTGTGGGTTCAGTGGTCTGTTCCGCAGTGATACAGTCATGATGAAACAGACCACTGCACACAGATAAAGGGGGGAGTGGTGCTGTTAGTGAAATCAGCCACCTGAAAATTCTCCCTGTTTCAGCTATCAAGACAATGCCAATAAATAGATATAATACTCACATTACTAAAACCTTTCTTTTTTTACTGATCTGTAGAATTGCTTAAAATTTAAATGTAATTATCCAAAGATGGAGCGCAAGACAAAAGCACCAACTTAAATGCAAACACTTTTAATACAACATACATGAACGTGATTTAGAATAGTTAGGTTTTGTGTCCATAAGGGTTCTTTCACACGGGAGGAATCAGTCCGCCAGGATCAGCAGAATTTGCCGCTGCAGAAATCCGCACTAAAATCCCTGTGTGGATCTTGTTGCAGAATTTTCCGCAGATTCTTCAAAGTATAAAAATCCAACGCTAGACCATTTTAATATATTTTTTCTAACATAAAATCTAATGAATCAGAATAAACATAAAAGTATATATTAAAAATGTAAATGATCAAATCATCTTTTGTTATACAATGATACAATCTATAGGATCTATATAGGACATACTGAAGACATTCACATAGTAGAGTCCTGGCTGCGTAAAACCTCTCAACATAGAAGCTGATGTGCCGTACACTAATGGGTAAATGTATGGCAGAAAGGGTATTGACCTGCGCGGACGTGTAGTCAACTGCACTTTACAATGTAATGGCTGATGTACGCCTGTCCATATACCTTGTGGAGCCACTTTTATTAGTCCCATCAGATGCAAATGCAAAATATATTTACAGTTTGTATCATACGTTCATCGGGCGTAAGGCTGTGAGTGCGATATAAATAAGAAAATCTGACCTTTGTCACACTTGTTTAACCTGCGATTTTCAGGCTTCTGCATGCGTGTAAAAATATCACATGTTGTTCCAGTAGTTGATATGGATAAAATACATTGCACGCGCATGCAATTTGCCTGGCTTGCGAATGTAATGAATTTTTTTTTTATGTTCCTGAAGGGAAATAATGGGTAGTTTGCAATTTTTTGATATTGCGCTATTGGTTCTTTTCACGTGGAAGTTCTGTGTGCATTGCAATCGCACAGAACCCGTGCACAAGTATCCCTTGCATAAAAACAGCTTAACGTCTCTTTCACAAGGCGTATGCGTTTTTGCACATGGCTTGTGCTATGTATGAGGCTTTTTGTGTGCGTATTGGTGTATTTTACTGTACTTTTTGCATTCGTAAGGCATGTCAATTTGCGTTGGGCAGGTGAACACGACCCGAGTTAAATGGCGATTCAGCTTAATGAGTTCAGATGTGTTCTTTTTCCTGCAGAATTGCGCAGTGTTTTACGCATCTCCTTGTATATTGCACAAGCAAGGTGCAATTTCTTTTACATGCGTGAAAAATGTGTGCACAATATTAGGAAATGGGTTCTATTGTGCGCATAATTTTTGCACGCAGAAATACACGTGCAAATACGTGTCCTTACGAGTCCTGAGGGAGCTTTCACATGGGCAGAATTGTTCCACAAGAACAATTGCAGAATTTGCGTTCTTGCAGAACATTCTGCACAAAAATCCATACTGCATAATGTGTAGATTTTGATGTGGAATGAAAATGGTAGAATTCTGCCGTCAATTTTGCTTCAAAATCCACATTTAGCTTTGCAGATTTGGGAGCAGAACTCCAGGATGATGCACTCTGCAACTTTGTTGCAAAATGCTTCAGCCCATGAAACAGCAAGAGCTTTGTCCTATCCAGTTTTGACATTATATATATATATATATATATATATATATATATATATATATATATATATATATATATATATATATATATATAAATAGGGAGTCGTGTGTATTTATTCCTTCCGCATAATAAATGCAGTCTTTACACATTTACCAAATTTACATTCCTAACACTCTAAAAGGGAGTTAAGCACCTGCATAAGTTGGATCTCCGTCTAATGACTAGGTTCCTGTAAAGAGTTTTGACATGGTTTGGCCAAATTATGTGCCTAAAAGCTTCCAGTTACTGCAACAAAATGCATTAGGGACTTTCAAACCTGCGTAATGTGAATGGGTTTGTGCAATGCTTCTGAAAAGGGAGTATGCAGAACGCTATAGGTTTTATCATCATTCCCAAGTCTACACCCACATGAATTGTGTGAGAAGTTCTTGTCATTGTGACAGATGAAACCAGCATGGAAAGAGTTCTCTGATGCTTGCAGACAGTCGCTCCCCTAGCTGGCTGCTCTGCAGAGCACAGGCGGGATTCTGGCCGGGTCTCCTGTTCTGCCTGGTTGCCAGGGGAGATGCTAGGCAGGCCCGAAATATGCACAGCAAAAGCCTGGCCTGTCAAAGTGTCTGAGATGAGCCATAGTCCAGTCCCCCTGCAGCTGGTCTCAGACATGCCTCAGCCCTTGTCTGGGGCCTGGGAATGGCAAAGCCCAGTGAGGTTCAAGGGCAAACTTGATATTCATTAGTCAGGGGCCTTGATGTTCCCACTCTTCTCCTCTTTTTTCTCTCTCCATCTTTGACACATTCCTCTGTGTCTTTGGGAGAAAAAAAGAGCTTCCCCCCTCCTGCTTTGTCTATTTGTCTTTACACAAGACCATGCATAAACTGGAGTATGAAACAAGGAGGCGAAGAGGACAATGTCCGCAGAAATACGTTCAAAGAAAGAAGCTATGGAGTTGCAAGCCTGTCTGCTCCCTTACAATCCGTACATGCAAACTTTGACTAACAAAATGGCCTTTTTAACTTAGCTATGCAAATGCTTCGACTGTTCACAGCCTAATATTTTATCTGTATTGCTCCCACCCCCTTGGCTCTACCATGATTAATCTTTATGTAGCAGTCAGAGAGCAGCCATAAATATAATATTGCATCAGTTGCATGCACACGGCCATGTATGAAGCATCTATAAAAATGTGCAACTATCTATCTATCTATCTATCTATCTATCATCCCTCTATCTATGTCCTATCTATCTATCTATCTATCTATCTATCTATCTATCTATCTATCTATCTATCTATCTATCTATCTATCTATCACATATCTATGTCATATCTATATATCTATCTCATATCTATCTATCTATCTATCTATCTATCATCCCTCTATCTATGTCATACCTATCTATCTATCTATCTATCTATCTATCTACCTATCGATCACATATCTATGTCATTTCTATATATCTATCTATCTATTTATTTATCATCTGCATCATATCTATCTCATATCTATCTATCTTTATTCTATCTATCTTCAATCAATCTATCTGTTTATCTCATATCTATCAATCTATATCTATTTATCATCTGCATCATATCTATCTCATCTATCTATGTATCTCTCTCATATTTATCTATCTATCTATATCTCTCATATCTATCTATCTATATCTCTCATACCTATCTATCTATATCTATCTATCTATCTATCTATCTTCATACTATCTATCTATCTCATATCTATCTATCTATCTCCTATCTATCTCTTATCTATCTATCTATCTATCTATCTATCTATTTATTTATCATCTGCATCATATCTATCTCATATCTATCTATCTATCTATCTATCTTTATTCTGTCTATCTTCAATCTATCTATCTATCTGTTTATCTCATATCTATCAATCTATATCTATTTATCATTTGCATCATATCTATCTCATCTATCTATGTATCTCTCATATTTATCTATCTATCTATATCTCTCATATCTATGTATCTATATCTATCTATCTGTCTATCTATCTATCTATCTATCTATCTATCTTCATACTATCTATCTATCTCATATCTATCTATCTATTTCATATCTATCTATCTATCTATCTATCTATCTATCTATCTATCTATCTATCTATTTATCTCCTATCTATCTATCTATCTCATATCTATCTATCTATATATCTTTCTATTTATCTCCTATCTATCTATCTATCTATCTATCTTTATTCTATCTATCTCATATCTATCTATCTCTCTATCTCATTATCATGATTGCCATATAATAGATCTTTATTAGCAGGTTTTTCCCATTTTTCCATGGCCATCCTGCATATACAAAAAGCTCAGCTGCAGCATGCAGCATTGGGATAATGTAATGTGAAACATAACCATGAAATGTCCAGTTTGTCTTTTATTCATTTGTACCGAATATTTAACCGCTCTTATAAGCCGACTTCCCAGTAATTATCCAAGCCAGCCAGCACGTGTTATTAGTTTAAAATGATTTTTTCCCCTCACCAGGCCCCTGTAACAGAATAGAGGTGTAATTGTGCTAAAGAGTTAGCAGGGGAGAGCAGCTTTTGCACACATTTAAGTCTGAAGTTCTTAGATGGGGAGGGAGTATAAAGAACTTCATTTACATAAGCAGCATGTGTCTGCAAGAGAAAGAAAGATATCAGGGGTTGCAAAATTTAATCTAGACTTGAAGGAAAATAAGGGAGAGAGGGAGAGGAGGGGTGAAGAAAACCTGATAGTGAAAGGGGTTTAGCTAAGTAACACCCTGGAGAGATTAAATTGTCCAGAAAGTTTCTCCCCATGATTTTGCGAAATGGGCAATGGGGTGTACAGAGGGGGTGGGGTGGCAACACCTCCCTAAGTGCATGAATGGGAAATAAGCGAAGAAAGAGATCTCTATTAGTTGGAAAAGAAGGAAATGTGCCAGTGCTTAGGAAATTAAAATTATGTTCACAATATTTTGTGTGGGAAAGCCAGAGGCTGGAGAGTAATTTCAGAGTTAAAGGCTGGCACTTTTTGCATAACAATAAGAATGATTTAAAGTAATAGAACGATTATAGCCGATTGTACGCAGGCTGTGACTGTATTGTGCCAACAGGAAGACAATGTGATGCCTGTGTCTTGGTTCAGTGTAAATTTAATGCCAAGTCACCAGATGTGGATGGATGGCACAGGCGTTACAGATACATGGTTCAAAAGTAAAGCAAGAATGTATCTGACTTGGGCATATTAGCATGGATTACATGCTAGGAGGCCTTTTGCATGGCACTATTATTGTGCAAATAATTGTAAGATCGAGTGTTTTGCATGATAATTGTTAGATATAAACGTGTGCAGTGACCAAACAATTAGCGATAAATCATTAGATTATCGCTGGCTGGATCTCGCATGTGGACTTAAAAATCGTTTTAGCTCAATAGAAAGAAGTGGCAGAAGGGTTGACTAGAGGCGTGGTTATGTTCTAATGAACAATCAAACATACCTAATTACTGTTCAGTGGAAATGCATGTCAAGCGAAGAATATACGATCCCTATGTCACCGCTGGGTGCATGTTTGTTCCAATTTATCATGTAAAAGGGTCCTATTGCAAAAGTCTATTGATGTAGGTCAATGCCGCTCATACTAGTATCAGCTTTATCAACAACGTCCTGATAGGCTAAGAGTCAATGCATATTGTCAGAGGTAAATAATAGGATTAAAATGGGAGACATCTATCTAATTGTATATATTAGATGATACAGTAAGCGTAAAGTTCTGGAAGTATAGTTTGTCAGTTGCCATTTTTCCTAAAGTTCTTTTTCTTCATTGCCATCTTTCATATAGAATCAATTTCCTTGGTCTAGAAGTTTTATTACGCACTTGCAAAATAGGATATAAATTTACATAATTAAAAGAAAAGTAATTAAGCATCTAACCAAGCACAGAGCAAACAAATATCACAACACATACAAAAGCTTAAAACCCTGTTTTATATTTCTGTTGCTTTGATAAGAATAATGACTTATATAATTCTGCATATGAATCTAAACAGTGGCATATGGGAGATGCAGTAAATACTAAACTCAAGGCAGAAAGACCAAACTTGGAGAAATGTGTTAGAAAATATGGAGTTTTCAACTTTTTTAGGTACCATCAGAGGCGTAACTTGAAGCTTCTGGGCCCTCATGCAAAACCTGTAACAGGGCCCCCAACTATAATGCTTTATTCATAGTACTGGGCTCCCTATATGAAGAAGAGAGGCCTTATAGGCCCCCCAAGGCTTCTGGGCCCGGGTGCAACCGCATCCACAGCATCCTCTATAGTTACACTCCTGGGTACCATAGACTTCTGCTATATTTATGCCCTTTGACTAGGCTTTCTGTCTAGTTCAGCTTCCAAATGACACATCTGGTTGATAGTCTGCCCCCCTTCCCCCTCAAACACTTTCAGGTATATTTATGAATCAATATGGATCATATATCAATGTTATATGCAGCAACTATAAGGAATTAATGCCTATGCATCTCAATAAATCTGTAAATAGTAACTGAGCAACATATGTGACAAAATGGAATTTGCACTGATTTCAAGAACTTATCTATTTGGTGAACTGTTTAAGTTAATTGTCAGGATTTTGCAGTAGATAGGTATTTGATTATACTATGAGGAATAAAATGAAATGGTTGGTTAGAAGGACATCAACTTCTAACTAATTACCATGACTGGAAAGTGCATAGTAATAAGGCAGAAGGGTCTAGTGGCGTCCGGTCAATATTGGCTGTAGGAGGTCCAGTGCCGATGGATAAATCCAGGCAAAGCTAACATGAAGATTAAAACATCAGAGTGGTTTGTATAGGCAGTTTGACATGCAGGGTAATCCTGGTGTCCTGGGGTCTTCACTTCCCACATACTCAGTCTCTGTCCACAATACAATCTTGGACTTTGGAGATGATGATCAAATTCTCAGAGGGAGAGGATTTATGGAGGGATAATACATATGAGGAAGTGATGCCCATGAAACCTACACCCTAGATAATAGCAGGCCACAGGCACCTTCCATGCAGTTGAATAGATCCCAGGGCTGGTTATGTGGCTGGAGTTTCAATTGCTTCTATGTGGATCTCTTAGCACTAAAGTGATAGAATTTTTATCTTGTCTTCCAGGTCTTCAAAATGAACCATCAAGTGTCAGCAAATATCAAGCACATTGTCTTACGTGTGTTATCAATGGATCGAGAAAGAAACATGCAGGAAGAAAACATGGCCGCAAACTTAATTATTAAAAATGTCAATTATAGTATATGTAAATAGATATATATTCCTTGTAGTGTTATGACTTCTGTAATTCATTTGTACTATTGTTAATAACAGCAATGACATTTTACTATCATTGTTTATTATTTAAAGTATACTCTAGAATGATTGAAATTGGGCAAATTACATATATATATAATTTTATAGTAAACATTTATTTGTCGATCACTCTGTTCAGAAGATGAGTTCTACTTATCTTGTGTAACCATATAAGGGCTCTTTCACATGAGCATAGCGATTTTTGGTCGACTGTGTCACGGCCAAAGCATGACCGAAAATTGTGTGAGCGGTGTACAAATTTGCTGTTTGTGCACCCGTTCAGAAAACCCAGGTCCGACACACATACACCGAGCCTGGAATGCTTCCCCCTTTCCGCCCCCCATCGGCTCCTGCCCCCTCCCATTGCAAACAGCCAGCAAGGAGAGGAAGAGGGAAGGGGGTGGGAGTTTGACAGAATCGCTGCTAAACTTCCTCCTACCTCCCTTCTCCGACAGCTACCGTAGGCTCCCATAGGAGTCTATGGGAGCCAATGCCATATTCCGTGCAGATAGATAGTTCCTGAACTATCTTTCCTAGCTGGCGTATAAGTGCCCGTCTGAAATGCACACTGTATATGCTATCATGGCCGGCTGGATGCTTTTACGCTGCAGGAATACGCTCATTTGAACCAATGCATCAGCTGGGCAGTGTATATCGGCCGGCCATGAAAGTGCGGCCGACATACGCTCGTGTAAATGAAGCCTAAGAATTAGGCTCTGTCAGGTTGCATTCACATGGGTGTATTTTCTTTCCATATGATGCCCATATTTTTTACAGACGTAATACAGACAGCACACACCCCATTAGGGATTTCAGATGAGTGTTTTTTCCATGTATCAACCAATCACGTGACTGACTACAGCATGTCTGTAATCATGGACCAAAATCGCCGATTAATATCAATGGGATCGCATACAAGGGCAAAAAATACACAGTTGCATGCATAGTCACTGCATTTTTACGCATGTTGCCAGGAAACAGTGGGTTAAAAATAGTGACATCAATTGGGCCTTCTTGCATTATCTTGTGTGCCAGAAAAATTTCGTGAATAGCGATGTAAGGACAGCTTCACATGGGTGTATTGCACGCAATACATGGAGAATACAACCCATTGATTACAATGGGTTTCTGCCGATTCCCATATTTTGCGCAAAAACAAAAAACACAACATTCTCTATTTTTGTGGGCATTTGTGCACCAAAGGTCCCTATAGAAGTCTATGCATGCAAATACGATGCAAGTAGATGCGTAAAAGTAGCGCAATTCCACTGGAAAAACAACACATCTGAAACTCATTCAGCTAAATAGTTATTTAAACTGGGGAGTGATTGTGTCCTGTGTGTACAAAAAGTACAGTAAAATGTGCTCATACACGTGCAAAAAAGCCTCATTGGTAACACACCAAAAGTTGCGCTGAGGCAAGCGCAAAATTGCTTACACCTATGTGTAGCTGTACTTTCACGTATGTAAAATAAAAATGCATAAGCTCCAAAATGCACATATACACAGTGAAAACCAATTTGCATACACCGTGTGCATGAGCCCTTTATTCTGTGTATGAGTTACTTCTGACTGTAATATTATTGAAGTCACAATCTAGAATATATTCCATTGATTACCATGTTGATTTGGAGTTAAAGGATTGGAAAGCTTTTTGTTTTTAGGGCTACATTGAAATGCCTATTCTGTACACGATTTGTAAAAAGAAAATGAAAGATAAATTAAATAAACAGTTTGCACCAGTTCAGAAAAGTTGGCTTGTGGTTTTCTTTTACCAATACAAGACTCAGAACCCTTTTGCAGAATAAGATTTTAAATCTCACTTGACCAATCACTTTAGACCAGTTTCACAAAAAGAAAAACAGGCAACAAAAGTGCATTAGTGTAAATGGTTAAATATAACTCCAAGGTGTCAAATCAAGACATTAATTCAGTCTATCTCTAAGTAACATCTACACTCAATGACCCAGAAAGGAAAGGTTGAGATGGCCATTTTAATAAACTGTGCACCCAAGAGGTTCTCATTAATCATTGTCTGGGTTTTCTCAAGAAAGTTAAATTGTACTGAACTTCTGTATTGAATGGAATTGAACTTTCATTCTGGAAAAGAAAATAAACAAGAAGAACATATTGTAGATATGTAAAGATTATCTATCTGATGGTGTCTTGCTGAGCGGCAGGCAATCATATAGCCTCGGTTGTATATTTACATGTCTAACCCGCCATATGGTCTATACACAGTGAATTGTGATGAGGGAGACCTTTTGGCTGTGTTAAGCACTATATTAAAATAGCAGGCAAGCCTGAAGTATATCATGCAAAAAGCAGATAACATATATACACATTTTTTATTGCCTATGAAACAAATAATTGGCATGGAGGTAAAATGTATTCACTAGATCTGATAAATCAGTGAGTACACCTTCAACATTGCAATCCATTTCCATAAATTGCTCTCCTTAAAGGCTCATGCAGATGGCAGAGTGCACACAGTCCCTATTATGCCATAATGCATGTGCTGCCAAGTGAATCCAAAGGGGAAAAGAGAAAAAAAACCCTCTATGTGCTCTATTTGGAATATGAAGAATAGAAATCTACAATATGGCCACCACAAATTTCTATAGGTGCCATATTTATGGGTCTGTACAAGAGTCATGTGCACAAGCCCTTAAAGCTTTTCAGATGACTTTTTATAATAAGCTGCAGTGCGAGGAATAATACATATAATAACATATTTTGTTTATCTGTTATATGACTTATATCCTAATGCTACACTTATCACCATGTTCCCCTTCAGTGACCTGTATCTGTAATTTTCATTTGTCTCTGAGCTGGTTGTAGGAGCCTAGCTATTATGCTTTGTTCTATATAGTGTGCACAGAGAAAACGTCAGATTCAGCTCCCTAGTTGTGTGTAAGACACAGAGACATAACAGAAGGGAGGACACTAGAGAAGTACGGAGCAATGTAAATGTGATTCCAGTAACTATAACACATATAACAACTACTTGGTATTAGCTGCAGCATCCTTGTGAGTCTTTCCCCCTCCAGCTGCCTCCTCCTTCTATAGGCACTATAATTCATCACGCTCCTCCACTTCTTGTTCTCTATCTTGCTATCCCTGTTACTTAAGATGGGCACAACTTGTCAACACGTAGTGGACCACAAATTAAAATGAAGGGAAACTCCTAGTGGCCACTTTAGAGTGAATTTTTACTACAAAAAAATTAATTAAAAAATACATAAATTTAATCATAATTTTGATAGTTATCATATTGGCTTTCTCGTAAGCACAAATTGTTTGAAGGGTTAGTGACCATTTAGGAAGTTCTACACTCAGAGTTTCAAAGGGGTTGTCTAACAAAATTAAGTTCGCTCTTATTGACAGGATAGGGGATAACTATCTGATTGGTGGGGGCCCAACAAATGGAACCCCCAGCGATTGTGATAATGGGGAATTCCAAAGGTCCCGAAATGAAAGGAGTGTTGGTCACACATGCTCACTGACACTTCATTCATTTCAATGAGATAGTTGGGTTCAGGCCCTCAGTATCCTTTTGTTGGACAACCTCTTTAAAAGGGCTTCCAGGATAAATAAAAGTGTTGTTTCTGCTTTTTTTTAATCCAGAAACAGCAGCACTGCCTCTACATGGGATGTGTCGGATACAAGCCATGGACAGGACTGGTACCGTTTCTGGAAAAAGCAGACTCTTTTTTGTAATCATAGACATCCCCTTTAAATTGTGATCTGTGATAAAGAACTAAATGTTCTGCACAATTGCTAAGCAATTGAGTACAGTCTATTGTTCTCTGCCTGAAGTCATTTCAGGTTGGAAACAGGATGTCTGTAATATTTATTAATGACTTTATTCAGTTCAGAAAAATGTTTCCCTATAAACACTACTATATTATATTTATCTCCAGTTCAGATAATGTCCACAAACATTTACAGTACTGTGCAAACATTTTAGGCAGGCGTGGACAAAATGCTGCAAAGTAAAGTCCCATTTAGACCCAACGATTCTTACTCCAAAAATTGCTCAAAGCCGTCTTTTGCGTGAGAATTGTTGGGTCTAACTGCATGGACACCGTGCAGTTTTCGTTAACAAGTCATTCATCGTTGTCTTTCAGCAAGCTGAAAAAGAATAATGAGCCTTATCAGTGCCGCATGCTGAGTTCTCAGTGGGATACCGCTGATACTATTGTTTCAGCTGGTATCCCGCTAGGAGAACACAGCAGGAGTATGAAGAAGACAGAGCTCCAGCTGTGTTCTACATACCCCGCTCGGAGCGCTCAGCTGTATACCAGCTGAGCGCTCTGAGAAGAAAACGGTTGTATGCAGAAGATAGCGGTCCCACTTGTCTTCTCCATAGAGCAGTGGTCCCCAACCTTTTTTGCACCAGGGATCGGCTTCAAAGAAGATCACTTTTCCATGGCCAAGCAGGGCGGGGCAGGGATGGGGTTTTGGTCATATGAGGGCGGGTTATGGAGGACGCCTGCTGTGACTCACCCCCGGCGACAGTCTGTTAGCTTAGCATGGATGTCAGCTCCCGTCCAATGGGCTGAGTGCTGGCTTGAGTTTTGGCGGGTCTGGGGTTCCGGCACTGTTCCTCCTGGGGCCACTGAGACAGGTGAGACTGTCGCATACCATGGCAGCACCCCCAGCCAATCAGAAGCTGGGGGCGTCTACAAATGTCAAGACTGCTGTATTATGTCGCCACCCCTAACTTCCAGTGGCGATATAATACAACAGGACCGTCTCCCTAACGCTGAAAAATGGCATGCCCCCCATAATGTTCTGTGCCAGAAGCCATGTCTTTTGAGGCCGGCCCACACAGTGTGCTCTGAGTCGCCGCAGAGCACACTGGAAGTGTTTAGTGCTGGGCTGTGGCAGGGTACTGTTGTATTAAATCAACACTGGAAGTTAGCGGTGTCGACATCATTAAGCAGACTTGACATGGAGGGGACACCCCCAGCATCTGATTGGCTCTTTTACCTGCAGCTGTGCTATGTGCCGTCCAGACCCTGCTGTTCACACTGTCCGGTTCAAAGTCATGTTCCCGCTGCTCTGCCGTCCCTAGCTGGCGTCTGTGATGTGCTATCCACACACGCTGCTGTAACTCGTCCTGTACATAGGCTGTCCCCGCTGGCCTGCTTGTCGCTGCTGCCCTGCCATCTGTGGTCTGGGATGTGATGTTGCATACGGACCCCGCTTTGCTTTGTGTCCTGACCCTGATGCCAATCGCCTTACTCTGGCTTAGCACATGGCAGCGCCGAAGGGGGGTTGACTCACAGGCGCGGAGCTGCGGAAGACATCGCCGATGGGCGGTGAAGACGGAGCACCGAACCACATCTACTGTCAGGGCAGTGGACCCCAAGCTGGTGGCGAGTCTGGGAGTGTCAGCATCAGAGTACTTAGGTGGCGATAGTGTGATGTCTGCAGACGCATGACCGCAGACATTAAACTGCCCAATGGCAACAAGGGGCTCCAGAGAAACGGAGTTAGCAGGCCAGCGTCCCAGCCAATCAAAAGGTGGGGGCATCACCTCCTTGTCAAGTTTGCTGACAGACAGTACCCTGCGGTGGCGCCGCCGCGGCCCGGCAAAAGAACCCCAATGGCCCGGGCCTGGTCCGCGGACCGGTGGTTGGGGACACATGTTATAGAGCATGAGCCTTTATTTACACTGCTGTTTGAGCGATCATCTTAGCATATAAATGCACACAATGATTATCGCTAAAAAGATGTCTTTTGGTCGACTTTTGAGCGAGAACCGTTGTGTCTAAATGGGCCTTAAGAATATTTTTAAAAATAGAAGTGTTAATAGCAGAAACAAGGCCAACTATGCATGAAAGCATAGAAACAGGGGTGCAGAAAAATGACAGCAGCTGCTCTTGTCCGTTGAATCAAAATTTGAAATATCTGTCTGTTTGTTCGCCGAAAGGCTGGAGAGCGGTACAATGATGAGTGCCTACAGGCAACAGTCAAGCATGGTGGAGCTTCCTTGCAAGTTTGGGGCTACATTTCAGCAAATGGAGTTGGGTATTTGGTCAGGATTAATGGTGTCTGCAGTGCTGAGAAATACAGGCAGATACTTGTCCATCATGCAGTATCATCAGGGAGGTGTCTGATTGGCTTTATTCTGCAGCAGGACAACGACCCCAAACGTAAAACCAATGCCATTAGGAACTATCTTCAATATAAAGAAGAACAATGAGTCCAGGAAGGGATGATTTGGCACCACAGAGCCCTGATCTCAACATCATCCAGTCTGTCTGGGATCACATGAAGAGACAGAAGGACTTGAGCAAGTCTACTAACCACAGAAGATCTATGCTTTATTCTCTAAGATATTTGGAACAACCTCCCTGTCGAATTCCTTCAAAAACTGTGTGCAAGTGTACCTAGAAGAACTAATGCTTTTTTTGAAGGCAAAGCTGATCACACCAAATAATGATTGAATTTAAATTTCTCTTTTGTTTATTCACCTTGCATTGTGTTAGTTAACAAAAATAACATTCTATTTTTGAAAGCATTCCTACATTGCAGCATTTTTTCCACACACACACAAATATAATGTATTTGTATATATATATATATATATATATATATATATATATATATATATATATATATATAAATAAATATATATATATATAATGGTAAAAACATTTGGTAAGTTCTAAAACTTTCTATGTTACATTTTGTGTGCCCCTTTAAGGCCATCCACTGACTATTGTAGTGTATGAATGACTGACAGACATGATCCCACTGGGTTCTACAATCTACCTTTTAGCCCAATCGCTCCTCAATGGAATCACGTACCCTTCACAATACAAGATATTATAATGAATGCAAAGGTTTGCTCCAAAGTCACACAACAATGTATTTTTGGCCAGAGCCTATTGAAAACATCAGCAGTAAGCTTTTTTATATCCCTTTCTTTAAGGAAAATCACAGGGTGTAAACATGTCAATCCACCAGCAATGGCTTTTTGTTGGAAGGAAAGTTTAAGTGCAAATGAAATTGTATGCTTGTTTGGCAAACTTCATTTCAATCTCCTGCTATGGCAGCAATGTTCCTCTCTTCCTTTTACAGTCCATAAAGTGACAATGCCACAGAAAATAAGGTTGTCTTGGCTCCCTTCCAATAAAGGGGTTTCCTGTAGGGGGTATGAAAGAAAAGCATTATTGTGTACAGATTTCTCCAGTAAATGAAATGCTCCACTTATATTAGACGCTTGCTCTGTTGTGCTATGAATAATCAATTAGAGATAATACACGGCAGACTCCTTCTACCCCTACCAGTCTAAATTTCCATCTATCACCTGGCATCGAGGCCTGCATTATTCCCTTCTCCCATTTTACATGCCCTGGTCTAGAACTTTTAGCATAGGCTGCAATTTTATCATAGTCACTATCAAAAAGTAATACCGTAATACACTCCTTGCTAGACTTTATAACTTTACAGAAGTGTTAGCTCCTTTTTGTCCCACTGCACACTGAGATAAAGCGAGGAAGTTGTATTATCATAAAATCAATGCAAAAATGAAAAAAAAATATATCATTCCATTTCCTGTTTCGCATTATCTCTCTGATATGAAAAAGATCATTAGTCTTACCCTAGTTTACAAAGACAGACTAAGAATTGCCTCGTAGAAAGTAAATACTACTTAAAAAAATTGGTTGGAATCAGGGGCGTAACTATAGAGGATGCAGGGGATTCTGTTGCACCGAGGCCCAGGAGCCGTAGGGGGTCCATAGGCCTCTCTTCTCCATATAGGGAACCCAGTACTATGAATAAAGCATTATAGTTGGGGGCCCTGCTACAGGTTTGCATTAGGGCCCAGGAGCTTCAAGTTACGCCTCTGGTTGGAATTATATATATGTATATACACAGTGGGCAAAAGAAGCCCAATTGGATCATTGGATTGATGAGCAGGGAAAAACATTGCCTCATCAGATGCACTATGTTGATGGGAGAACTTGGCGCAAGCAGTATAAATCCATAAACCCTTAATGGCAGCTGTTCAGACGATGTCATTACCTGCATTTAATTTGTGGTGACTGCGGGAAGCTCTCCTGTCCTCACTGCCCAATATTTCTGCAGAACTATTTCAACACCTAATGGAATCAATGTCATGATGAACTGCCAAAGGAGGTCCAACATGCTACTTGGTAGGTGTCTCTAATAAAATGATCATTCGATGTTCAATAATTTTTAGTGACTCGCTATGAAGTTAACTTAGCAATTTGACTGAATGTATAAAATGTAGATATAGTAAGTATTTTGTATTAATTTCAGCTGCCTGTGCACTATGAATTCCAAGAAGCCATGTTGAATCTAAAACTCCCTGTACATATAGCATATTACTATTAAGTAGTCATGGCAAAATTGTTAGAAGAACCATGGTCAAATATAATTCCAAATGACATAACCATGTCAAAGTAGGATATTAAACCTAATCATCAGGGGCGTAACTAAAGGCTCAGGGGCCCTGATGCAAAACGTGTATCTGTACCCGTACCCATACCTAAACCATGCTGCATAGAGACATATCTTGAAGCTTCTGGGCCCCAATGCAAAACCTGTAACAGGGCCCCCAACTATAATGCTTTATTCATAGTACTGGGCTCCCTATATGGAGAAGAGAAGCCTTATGGGCCTCCTAAATCTCCTGGGTCCCGGGTGCAACCGCATCCCCTGCACCCTCTATAGTTACACCCCTGCCAATCATAGAGTACTTGGAATAGCGGCATATCTTTCTAGTGGCATGCTAAAATACCTGCAAGGGAGCAACAACAACTCATCCTCAAAGTCAAAAAATATCCTAAAAGATATTTCCAAAGAACTGCAGACTAAGGCCCCCTGCACACGGGCGGAAATTCCACGGCAGGATTTCGCACAGAATTTCCGCCCGTACACGCCTGCATAGGATTGCATTACAATACGCAATCCTATGCAGATGGCCGCAATTTGTCTGCACGAAATCACACGCAGAAAACAAATCGCGGCATGCCCTATCTCTGTGCAGGGCTCGCAGAACCCCGCACAGAAATGTCACTCCCCAGCCACCAAATCCAGTCTGCGCATGCGCCGGCTGCCTGGCAGCCGGCACATGAAAGATCCGGGGACGCAGGAGCAGGTGAGTGCCGCGCTGCTCTCTGCAGGGGCTTGGGTTGGGTCCCGCTGCGAGAATTCTCGCAGCCGGATCCGACCCGGCCGTCTGCAGGCAGCCTAAAGGCCCCCATACACATTAGAGTTTAGCTGTCTGAACCTGCCAATAATGGTGGGGCAGGACAGCTCTCTATTGTGTATGGGGTGGCTCAACCTTCCCTTCACAAATGATCTTGGGGAAAACAAGGATCGAAGATGTTGAATCCTTTTGTTCCCTGAGAGATAAGCTGCTGACAGAGCTCCCTGGCTGCAGTTTACCTCCCTAAAGACATGAATATTCCGCCAAGCCGAACACTCATGTGCATAAGGCAGCCGGGGAAAACAACTGTCGGACAAACGATAGGGATTTTAAGGTCAGTGTTTGTGACTCCAGACTATGAATGGGATTCATGGTGGAGTGGAGGCGGAAACACTGCTATCCAAAAGTAAAGGCCCATTTACACTGAAAGATAATCGCTCAAAAATTGCTAAAATGACAGTTTGAGTGACAGTTTTGAGCAGTCATCTTTGCATAACTCTAAGTAGCTAATTAGCTACATAACCCTTTCCAATCCACTGTCTGACGTCTTCCTACATCCTGATTGAAACTTGTACAGCTCCAATGTCAGAAGACTTCCGACAGGGTAGTCTTGCCGTCTATTGCCAGCCACTCCGCTGTCGGAGCCTCCTGGCGCACACACACTGGCTTTAGCCAGCAGATGGCACCATTGTATAACAGCAAAAAGAGAAAGCCTTTTAGGGAACCCTGAATCCAAAATTGGATTGGAAAGGGTTCAGAGTAGAGACGAGCAAGCACGCTCATTTAAGGCTGCTGCTCGATCGAGTAGCAGTCTTATCGAGTAACCGTGTACTCGCCCGAGCAGCATGCAGGGGGGCGGCGGTGGGGAGCGGGGGGAGAGTGACAGAGATCTCTCTCTCTGGCCTGCTGACCCCAACTACCTCCCGCTGTCCCCCGCCGCCCCCCCTCCCCCGCAAGCTGCTCTGGTGAGTACACAGTGTCTCGATAAGACTGCTAGCAGCCTTAAACGAGCGTGCTTGCTCATCTCTAGTTAAGAGTTAATGTAGGCGGAGGGGGATACCGCCGCGATAGCTCAGAGAACAAAGCAGCTGTTTTGTATATGCAAACAGCTGCATTGTTCTCAGAGCTTTCAGCTGGTGTTCCGCTGAGAACTGCCAGTGGGATACCAGCTGAAAGAATACTATCAGCACTGCTCGCTGAGAAAATCAGCATGCAGTGCTGATAAGAGTCATCAGTGATTTCTAGCTTGCTAGCAATCACCGATGAACGAATAGTGCACGAACAGTGCACGATGGCTGCCTGTTTAGATGCAACGATTATCGATCAAAAGGTGGCTTTTGAGCGATAATCATTGTGTCCAAATGGGTCTTAAGACCAATGCTTATTTAATAATTTAAAAACGTGAAAAAATATGTCTATATCTATAAACTACACTTAAAATATGATTGCTTAAGAACAACATTAACTAATAGTCATGGATGTTAGATAGTAGAAGGCGCTTTAATACCAACCTCAGTTTTTTCAGGTAAAAATCAACTGTCCGAATACAAGTTATATATGTGTACACTAACTAAGCTGAAGCATAATTAGTTTGTCCAAGAATAAGATCTAAGAACTGTAGCCAGCCTACACCTGAATGGCTGAGAAGATGTGTAATGAAAGGCTTGAATAGGTCTAGTCAATGCCCTGAGTTGAACGCAGAAGAGATCTGAAATACCGTTATGAAATGATATGATGTTATCGACAGTTATTGCTGCTATTAGTAGAACCAATTATATTTTGGGGCCCGTCACTTTTGATGGATAATCGGTTTCTTTAAGTAAATGTAGAAAATTATATTCGCAGATTGTCTTGATCTAATATTACAGTTTATTAAAAATCAGGAACTATTCAGTGTGACAAATATGGAATAAAAGAGGACACCTGGCAAATACTTTTTATTACAGCAACATTTAAGGTCAGATTGACACAAAGCATTTTGGTATTTTTAGCACCATTTTTTCATTCGGTTTTGCCAGAAATGCTGCTGACAGATATTTGCTTTTAGCCAATAGCAACATTTGAATATTTCCATATACACAACATTTTGGTTTTTATGTTCAGTTGCATCTTTTTCAAAATGCAGCATGCTGTTGGTGTGATGTTCTTTATTGTAAATAGATGTCTATAGCAGAGGCGTAACTTGAAGCTCCTGGGCCCCAGTGCAAAACCTGTAACAGGGCCCCCAACTATAATGCTTCATTCATAGTTCTGGGCTCCCTATATGGAGAAGAGAGGCCTTATGGTCCCCCTAAGGCTCCTGGGCCCGGGTGCCACCGCACCCCCTGCATCCTCTATAGTTACGCCCCTGGTCTGTAGTGTTTTTTTTAATATGCCTTAAAATCACATTTAAAACACATGTACAAAAATACATCATTTAAAAAAAAAAAAAACAACATAAAAATTGCATACAAACTTCAAAGTTGTCTCAAGTACAAAATAAGAACAGTATAAAGGGGCCTTATAGGGACCAGTGGGACAACTATCTATGTACAGTATATTCCCTGAGATATAATGTAACCACTGCACAACATCTGTCATAATAATTGGCATGAGAGTAAAGCAAAAGCAGCAAAACAGAGGATATGTTAAAACTTAACTAAGTAACAGAGAAACTGTCACTGTCCATTCCCAATTCTGCACTGTCCTTAAATCTCCCCAAAGAGTTTATCAAATGGCATTGGGATGATTTAAAGGGCTATGATGCCGCACGCTCAATTATCTAAGAAACAGGTTTCAGACGGGGTCATCCTTGTCAGGATGGGTGTTCTCTGGCAGGTCTTTTAGGCTGATGACAGTGGTTCAAAATAAGGGACAGATAGGAATTGCTTTTCTGCCACTATCTCCTTCAAGCTATTGATTAAGACTTGCCACAGAGTTAAGACCTATTGCCGATATCACATTTATTTATCTTCTCAAAACTCTCTCTGGTTTATCTTTATATGTGACCAGAGGTGGGATATGTTTTTGTCTCACTAAAGGCCCATTGAGACACATCAATTATTGCTCAAAAGACATCTTTTGAGCGATAATTGTTGTGTGCATTTACACAGTAAGATGATCGCTCAAACGGCAGTTTGATAGTTGTGAGCATTCACTTTGCATAAGTGTGTTAATGAAGGCTCACGCTGTATGCAGAAGACAAGCGGGACCGCTATCTTCTGTATACAGCTGTTGTCTTCTCGGAGCGCTGGGCTGGTATCCAGCTGAGCGCTCCGAGCTGGGTATGCAGAACACAGCTGCAGCGCTGTCTTCTGCATACTCCTGTTGTGTTCACGGAGCGCACAGCTGGTATACAGCTGAGTGCTCCTAATGGGGAATACAGAACACAGCTGGAGCACTGTCTTCTCCATATTCCTGCTGTGTTCTCAAAGTGGGATACCAGCTGAAACAATAGTATCAGCAGTATTCTGCTGAGAACTCAGCGTGCGGCACTGATAAGGCTCATCGTTGTCTTTCAGCTAGCTGAAAGACACGATGAATGACTCGTTAATGAAAACTGCACGGTGTCTGTGCACTTAGACCCAACGATTCTCACTCAAAAGGTGGCTTTGAGCGAGAATCCTTGGATCTAAATGCGCCTTTAGGCTAACCTCACACAGGCAAGCGCGATCTGGAGCTGTGAATTCTACCCCATGTGAAAGTCTCATGGATGCAGACTTGTGATATAAGGAAGATCCGCAGCAGACAAGGAGATGATGTAAAAGACGATCTTTTATTCCAATTCCATAAAAATAGATGGTACAGGCAGTGACGTTTCAACCATTGCTGGTCTTTATCAAGCATGCTTGATAATGTTTGATAAAGACCAGCAATGGTCGAAACGTCGCTGCCTGTACCATCTATTTTTATGGAATTGGAATAAAAGATCGTCTTTTACATCATCTCCTTGTCTGCTGCGGATCTTCCTTATATCACAAGTCTGCAACATATAGAGGTTGGTCCACCTTTACTGATCGGCTGTGCAGAGAATTCTTCCCCATGTTTGGGTATTAAGAGCGGTGCTGCGGGATCTCTTTATTCATACAAGTCTCATGGATGCAGCCATGACAGAGGATCGCAGAGTTATCCCATTGCTTTCAGTAGGACTAACGATGATGCTGCAGGCCCCATTGCAAACAATGGGGCTGCGATGTGAGATCATGCAGCCAGATAAAACATGCCGCGATTTGCTTCCCGCACAGCATTGCATCGTGGTGCTATGCAGCAAAACATCACTCCTGTCTATGTCCCCATTCAAAAGAATGAGATTCATATTTGTGAACCTCAAAATGCACAAATCTTGCCTGATTTTCCCGGCTGTGTGAAGGTGGCCTAAGACTGCCTTTACATCTGTGTTGGGGATTCCGTTTCCTGTTCCGTTTGTGGAGTAGGAAAGGGGAATCCCCTGACCGAAGATGTCTGTCTTATGACCAGGGGCGTAACTATAGAGGATGCAGGGGATGCGGTTGCACCCGGGCCCAGGAGCCTTAGGGGGCCCATAAGGCCTCTCTTCTCCATATAGGGAGCCCAGTACTATGAATAAAGCATTATAGTTGGGGGCCCTGTTACAGGTTTTGCATTGGGGCCCAGGAGCTTCAAGTTACGCCTCTGCTTATGACAGAACCGAACAGTGCTTAACAGACCCCATTGAACTATAATGAATGGAGTCCATTGGATTTCCGCTCAGCTGCCTGCATGCAGCGCTATATCTTTCACTATTTTTTGCCGGACCTGCGACAGAACCTCTGACCGGAGGTTCCAATGCAAATGTAAAGGCAGCCTTATTGATCTGTGATGCAGGGGGATTTTTATATACATTTTATATACAGTATATACATGATAAAAATGAAGTTTTAACATATCCCTTTTTTCTGCCTTGGCTTGAATCTAAAGGGGCTGCCTTACACTCAGATATTGCTGTAAATAATATTGGTATGAGAGTGACAATATTTTCTTTGCTTTGGAAATGAGGTTGGTTTGCAACAATCAGGGATCCATTTTGTGGTGGCAAAGCAAAGTTTTGGAGTCTGTTGAGCCAGACATAATGACCTTGGAGGAACACAAGACAGTCCATACAGTGGCTTCACAAAGGGCGTTTTATTCAAATTTGTTTTGAGTTTAGTAGATTTGCATGAAAAATGTGTGAGAAAAGCTGTCTGGGGTGACCTCATCCACAGCTGCCATTAGCGTTTAATTAAGTGTTGAATAGCAGCATTGGCTGAGCAGAATCCTGTCTTCCAGCCAGACTGTGAGAAAACTCAGCAGCTTGCCACTAAAATACTGAGGGATCCCCAAAGCCAGACAATCCCTGCCCTCCAAACCAAAACATTAGTCATGACAACAGCCCTCAGGAGACAGGCCTTCTGCAGGAGAAAGACCCCCCCAATCCCTCCCCCCAGCAAGCACCAAATCTGTAGGCTAATAAGGCACGGAGTGGGTTAATTCAGCAGTGGGACAAACAGTGGGAACATGATGGTGAAATGTAAAGAGGAAATAAATAAATTGAATACATCTGGACATTCTGATGTCTACCATACAGAGTGGTGTGAAAGTCTCCATCTACTGTGACAATTCTCTTAGCAACACAGTTCAATGGCCAAGGGTTGACATGATTTAATGTGTGCTGGCGGGACAGACACATATTTAATCTGCAGGGTGACAGACACAGACCTATATTCAAGTTCAAGTGCAAGTTTGTAGGCTTTGCCCAGGAATCCCAGCTACTTTCCTCCCAGGCTTTTGTTCTGGCTAACAATTGCTCTTTATTGGTTCTTCTGTACTTGGCACTGTTTAGCTGTCTGACTGCAAACTTAACAACCTTCCTTCTCAGTATAAGCACTCACATAAGTCTCTTCTTGCATACATATTTCAATGTACTAGATCCCTGTTCAACTTATCCATCAGGGAGTGGAGGAGACATCACCACAAGGTTTATTGCAGAGCTTGATTGTATTGAGTAGATCTCTTATATAGGAGAACAAGCGTTTCCATATAACTGATGACATTTCTGGGAAGTGTAGGGATCATCCTGTACTATCCTCCCTATAGGATCTCTATCTATGGATGCCACAGAGATACAGGTAAGAGGCTTTAAATTGTGTTCATCAATAGCATTTATAAAGATATTTAAGTTATTACTGTATAATAATGGGTTGCACAAATATCAATAAATCAGAATAGTGAATTGTTGCATTTAGAGTTTTTACTGCTTTCAGCATATTTTAGCTCCGTATTTGATCCGTGATTTGCGGACGCTAATACGGATCCATTAATGGATCAAACTGGCCTATGTGTGTGCAGGGGGAGGGAACATAGAATAACATGTGATGTAGTTAAGTTGATGTCGCATTAAGAATGTGTCTGGACAAAACACTATTGTGCCCAAGAGCCTGGTGTCATAAATCTAATGTATGGACTACACATGACCACCAGGATCAGTTATGATAGGAAGAGGACTAAGCTGGACAATGGCATTTACTGCATGCAGATTATAACTGTGCATACTCTGAAGGGTTAACTCTATATTTGACCATATACTGTTATGTAAGCCGCCTGATTTATGGCTATGTATTTCCACCAAGTTTTTTCAAATACTCCAGATCTGGTATCCTTGGCTAAGTCTTTAACCCTTGAAGCACCAAACTCTGAGTTAATCTGTGGTCTGAGGGGGATTTGAATATGTAGATGCCCCTTGCATGATAAGTCACCATCATGTCTGAGCTGCTACATTCTAGTTGTGCATACAGTGTTGCCTAGCAACTCTAGAATCCTCACGCTCTGGTTACAGAAGCATTTGGCCATGTTGTGTAGTGACAGAGATTTCGTAGCAATATGGCCGCTTGTTGTCACTATCAAGACTCATATATGATAGAAAAGCCTGTGATGCTAGGTGTAAAGTCTTATTATCCCCTGCACTACTGTAATGCAATGCATGGTTATCAATATGAGCACAATGTATTAGAGTGTTCTACAATGTAGCAAGTGTTTGTAAATATCCTCAACATGCTACTATGGTATAACTACAATACTACATACTCTTATAGCAGAGCTGACTTTGTCAGGTGTAGCAAAGATGCTACAACCCATGGTGACATTACATGAGTTTGCATAGACCTGCTTACACACCCACTGCATTATGAGAGTGTTATTTCAGATATGAGATAGATAGATAAATAGATAGTTGGATGAATAGATAGATAGATAGATAGATAGATAGATAGATAGGAGATAGATAGATGGATGAATAGATAGATAGTTAGTTAGATAGGAGATAGATAGATAGATGGATGAATAGATAGATAGGAGATAGATATGGGCTAGATAGATGGATGGATGGATGGATAGATAGATAGATAGATAGATAGATAGATAGATAGATAGATAGATAGATAGATAGATAGATAGATATGGGATAGATAGATGGATGGATAGATAGATAGATAGATAGATAGATAGATAGATAGATAGATAGATAGATATGGGATAGATAGATGGATGGATAGATAGATAGATAGATAGATATGGGATAGATATATGGATGGATAGATAGATAGATAGATAGATATGTCAGCTGCACACATATATGATGTAACTGTTGTGATATCCAGATAGAACCATGTTTATGTTTGATATGATATGAGGATGTGATTGTCAGTGTGAACTGTCTGGACATTTAAACCAATCTATAAATACAAAAAGAAAAAAGAATATCAGATCATGAATTAATAATTGCTGCATTTAGCAGCTGCATATCAAATTAAAAGTGCGAACCAAATTTTATGTACACCCCTTCTGTGCTCCTCTAATATCACGTGTTTACTAGAAATAAATAAGTGGCAGGATAATTCCTAGTGTGCTCATTGTCTAAATATGCACCTAGTCAAATCCTTCCACAAATCCCTCCCAGGCACAGGCGGTGAGATCTGCAGCTTCTTCTGTGTGTAATGACTTGAAGCCAGGCAGTGCTGATCTCCATATATAATACATGTGCTTTCCCACAAATTGTGTTTTATATCATTGGATACAGTTGCCTCCATATGTGTTACATACATCTTGACATGGAACGTTGTGATCACAAAATCAGACCCTACAGTACAATTAACATATTTCCTGCCTAAAATGACTGATAACAGAGAAGAACAGATTGTATTCAACCACATAACAAATGGAAATAAGATAGACTTTAAGGGACTTTATGTTTAGTGACCCTTTTATCTCATCTACTACTATTACCACCACCAATATACCATTAGTATACTCCAAGGATGAACATATTGCTACAGGCTAGGCACCTTCTTCCATTCAGCTCTATACTGATTGCTGATGGTATTTCTGGGGGCTGAATTTTGATTCCTGGACTTTGGCACCATTATGGGCATCATCCTGATGACAACGGTCCAACAGCATTTATTATGACTATATAGTCTGAATTATTAATTTCCCCTGTAATATGTGATTTAAAGCCCACCATTCATTGACAATCAATGAAGGGGTCCTGTAATTCATGTTGATTAAAAAGACTTCATCTATGAGAACACAAGAGTCAGTATGAGCGCCATGAACACAGAGGGCATCTAGAGCAATTAGAAGATGTGCAGGATTATAGAGATGATCTATAAGGGTGCTTTCACCCAGGGCAGAATAAGTCCACGCTTGAATTCTGCATCTGTTAAAATCCGTGCATCTTCACTTCGAAACTGCAACATTAAAATCAGCTGCGGAAAAGCTTTCTGCTGCGGAATCAAGGATGGAATTGTGCTTGCAGATTTCTAACATACAGCAGATTTAATTTGGCAATTAAAGACTGCAGTTAAAAAAAACGCAAGAAATTCCATTGAACATTTCGCAAAATCCAATCTGCAGTTAAACCCAAAATCTGCATTATTTCTGCATTATTTTACTGCGTCCTGTGGAATAATCCCGCCTGTGTGTGAGCACCAGTCTGAGGCTCCATCCACACAGGGCAGTTCGGTTGCAATAAAAACCACACCAAAAAGTGTATTTGCAAAACTGCATCCTTTCTTTTGCCACATTTTACTACAAACATAGTAAAAACACACATGGTTTCCCCAATACGCTTTTTTGTGCGGTTTTTATTGCAACTGGACTGCCTTGTGTGAATGGAGCCTAAGGGCTTAGTCACACAGGTGTTTTTTACATGCGCTTATTCGCGCGTGAAAAAAATCGTGTGACCACGTCCATTGACATCCATATGTTCTATCTTTTGTAGGTTCGAATTTTATGCACATGTAAAAATCGGACTTGTGACCGCTACCATTGCAAAGCATTGGTTCTATATAGATGCGAATCGCAAATGCAAAAAAACATGCGCAGCAAGAAACACCCGCCTGACTGAGCCCTAAGGGTGCTTACACATGCATGGAATTAGTCCACAGGACGCAGTGCAGTTGCTGCTTTGTCAAATAATGTGGATGTTGTAGTGTTTTTAACTGTGGAGTGCATTCTGCGAAATAGCGCATTTTTCTGCAGACTTTAATTGTGACATTACATCTGATGTGTTAGAAATCCCCAACAACAATTCTGCAGCACGTTGTTAAGTCCACAGCAGTTAACTTTTCCGCTGCGGAAAAAAGTTGTGCTGTTGTGAAATAATGGTCTGGTCCATTAAAAAAGCGGACTAAACAGCATATGGACCCATATTACTCTATGGTGCATCAAACACTACAGATGTTTCTTCTTGCAGACATGAACTGCGTGAAAAACTCATTGCATGCACTATTTTAACCTGCTTTATGGACAAGAATCGCCCATTTAGGTTAATGGGGAAATAAAAGAAATACGGACAGCATACAGATGCCACCGTGTGCAGTCTATGTGCTGTCCATTTTTTTTAAGATGCATAAAAAAAAATTGAGCTTGTTTCAGTATTTTGAGGATGTGACACATGGACTGAATACGGACCAAATATGGAGGCCACAGAGAGCTTCATTCCTATGAAAAGAACGTTTTTTTTGTGTGGATGTAACGTGGATGTTTTTTTAAATGCAAGTGTGCACCTGGCCTAATGGTATGGATTTATGCTGCGGAATCGAACCCTTGAAATACAAGGGTTAAATTCCACCGCTGATCCACAATTAAAAACAAGGCAAAATCCGCACCATGTAAGTGTGGATTTGGCCATCATGGATTTCCAGTGTAACTGCATAGGGTATTTCGTTGAGGAATGCCCGCAGCGACTTCGCCCTGTGTAAAAGTTTCCTAGGGAGTCTCCTACATACTGTGTATGGGGGACACCAACTAAGGAAAATTTACTAACATGTTCTTATGGGAAATTTGCAGAAATTTTCCAAAAAGAGCTTACCCTTCACAAAGGGCTTGTTTCATTACAGTATGTGTTGCCACATGTACATGGTCTTCAAACCAGCTGTAGTTCACTAGTTTATTAGGCCCATGGTTAGAGCCTGATGTGCAAAATAGATCCTAATTATATAGACAAGCAGAACACTAGATTTTATTTCTGTTCCTGTAGAAACATACATCCGTATTGATAAAGATAGCAAAATATGTCCCCTATGTAAGGACTACTATATAAGAGTGATAGAGCAGTAATATTAAGTGGTCATTCACCGCTTATAGCTCAGTTCGTCAATATAGTGGTTACACAGTATTCACCTAGTGCCAGGCTACCAGGACATTGGCAGCTTGCTCTTTGCTGCCACCATTGGCAGCAAGTCGGTACTGCAGCCCTTTATTCTTCGCCAATATAACAATTAGCAGGAAGGTTTGTACGGGCACAACAGGGAGACGTCTTACATGATCACCTAGTACTAGATCAAAGTCTTCAAGAATATTTCCAGCAGGTTTTGTATTATGTATGCCTGGCAAGCAAATATGAGTACTTGTCAGATATTGCTGCATTCTATTCACATGAAGGTTAATACTCTATTTTTATGCCATCTTCTGGATGTAATGGATTGAAGACAGGACAGAACTGCAGGTCTGTGTCCCTTTGAAGAGGATTCACTTGGTGAAATTCCATTTTGAAAGCAGCAGCCATTTTGCAGCAGCTGAATGATACACAGGAGGCTGTACTGTACTGGATGTGGAGTGTAACCACCCACCAGATCTCACCCACATAACACGTAGTTCTTATGCCCATCAAGAGCCACTGTGATGGCATCACCAACCTTGCAACTCATATGAAATGAAGAGAGCACGGTTTCTATGCATGCACCCCCCTCCTTGGCACAGAGAGTGAAGGTGCTGCAGTGCCAATGGCTTGTGTGTGCTATCCAGGTGTCATGCCCATACTGCAGGGGAACTAGAGCACACATAAGTGATTGCTTGTCTGATGGGGAAGTCCTTGTTTACACCTTGTTTTATGCAAACGTGATGGGAATAAATTAGAGATCTGTAGTATGTAGCCACCGTGCAAGCTGCACTAATAATCTAGCTAGAATGCTACTGATATACAGTACATCCACTTCATGAATGAGCCCATACTAAGACGATTAATTGCACTTCTAAACAGGATATTTGTTCAGAATGCAGGGGGTTTAACTGGAGAGTATGCTTAGAGCAGAGATAGATGGGTTAACCCTGTCAGTACTGAGGATGAGTGCAATGAGCTGCAGAGTCCACTCCAACAGCACAGGGTGATTCCACTTGCACATAACTCATGTGAATTAAGTATAACATGGATGGATGATAAATATAAAGCTTCTGCTCACAATCTGACAAGCAGTGGGAAAACAAAATAGAACAACCGATGTAGCAACCATTCATAAATATATGTGGCATACAGAATGCAGAGTTTGCATTATATTTATGACTATACCCAGGATATATGCATGTATATGTCCTTATATATAGCAGACCATAAGGGGGCTTCCAGTAATTAGTCACTAAGAAGGGCTCCACTTCTCTTTGCAAGCATTGCACTGAGTGGTCTGGTCTGTTATAGACTTTTTTTTTTTTATTTCCTCCCAATTAAAGGAGCTTCTTTAAAATATAAGACATTCAGTTAAGTGGAATTGGTCTGAAATGAAGAACAAAAGGCTTGATGCATATGGGTGTCCCTCAGTGTAACCTCCCATTAACACACTTGTGTGTGCTGCAGCACCTGCTGGCTGAAGTACTCTCCTTCCACACAATGCACAGAGCCCCCTCCCCAACATTCTGCACAGTACCTGACGGTGAATAAACACTACATGCATTTATACAAGGTACTTAGCACTTATTATTTAGCAAAATGCTTCATCTCCTGACAGCCTCCACTAACCAAATCTACAATACAATTTATGGACACACAATACCTCTTATTCCAAGCCAGCTGATTGTTAAACAAACCAGCTTTTCCTAATGAAAGTGCTTATTTAAAAGTGCAATCAATGCTACTTTATTAAAAAAACACATTTTTGTTGTTGGGAGTGTCAATAAGCTCTTTATGTCTTCTCCTAAGATTCTGCTCTATTCCCCTTTTGCTGCAAAAAAAAAAATCTAAATAAATTGGTTCCTTCACAAGGAGAACCTGACTGATAAAATCTTATTTCTGCCGACAATTATTAAGCACATATTTATTTAAAATTTGTAATATAATATAAAAACATGTTATTTTAGACTGCTTCTTGTTTCCTTCCGGAAATGTCTAGTTGGCGTTATACTAGTTTTAGCATACCAAACTTTACAAAAACTACACTATAGGTCAGTGTAACCATTCAGGTGTGCTAATTCACGTGGAAATACTGTCCATGATTTATAAAGAGCACATAAATACACGATAAACCATAGATAGATAAATAGATAGATAGATATGAGATAGATAGATGAGATATATAGATATGAGATAGATAGATAGATAGATAGATAGATAGATAGATAGATAGATGAGATAGATAGATAGATGATAGATAGATAGATAGATAGATAGATAGATAGATAGATAGATAGGATAGATAAATAGATAGGAGATAGATAGATAGATAGATAGATAGATAGATGAGATATATGGATATTAGATAGACAGATAGATAGATAGATATTAACATATGCATAAACTATAGATAGATATAGACAGACTATACCAAATACTTCACTACAAAGTAGATAGAAAGCAGTAGAAAAGAAAGAAATGAACACTATATGGGTATACACATAGGCAGACACATCACATAGACATATAGATTTAAGAGATACAGCATTCACATACACAATAAACGATAGCTAGATGATGATGCAGATTATAGATGATAGATAGATAACACATCCAAAAGCTGTATAAAGACAAAAATAAATGTATACACTACAGTATAGATAGAAAGCAATAGACAATTAATAAACACTAGATAGGTATACACATAGGCAAAAACGTAGATATGTAGATGTGAGAGATACAGTATTAACATACACAAAAAACGATAGATAATAACATACTGTATGCATATATGATGGATATACAAAAAGTGAAATATATCTAAATGATATCTAGATAGCAAAGTATACATAATTAATAGATACAGCGTTCTTTTGTAAATTAGTTAAGCAACCAGTTACTATAAAAATGTAATAAACTTAGCATTTAAAAAAATATATTTTAATATTTCCTAAAGCAAAATCAAAGCCATGTTTTTCAGTGTTATCTAATTATCTCAGTCTTTGATATATTTTTTGTCTGCTGAATCCACATAAATGTATCATTTCTCATTCTCACATGCATAACTTGTGGCTTCTAATCAGTAATCGATATACACACATTTACCACACTATAGCAGTCCTGTCTGATCATATGTAGAACGACATGAAGCCACCGAATGTACACTGAGTATTAGTGAACACCTCGGACATCGTCCAGATACCCCCGGAGATCACAGTTCTTGTTCTTTCCACTACACAGAGCTGGAAAGCAGAAAACTAGAATCGTTACAGTAAGGAGCTGCTAACCTTATGAACCATATAATAAATTCAGGCTATAGTAATATTAATAGGACGTCATTGACTTCTGGGGAGGGTTATTCCATACATTATGTTTGCAGGCTGCAAGTATATGTACTGTGTTTATAGAATTATTGGGAAAGTGAAAAGGTATCCATAACTGCAAATATCGAGATGTTTCTTCATTTATTGCATTCCTCCCTTTGCAGATCAGTAGAGATACACCTTATTACACAGTTTACACCTTCTCCTGTGAAGAATCTTCATCATAACATTTATAGGCTTTGTAATGAGCAGAACAGTGCAGGCTATGGCTGGTATTTGTAAGCTCCTCCTCTCAATTACTGCTTGCTATTTTCCACACATAATTTGTACAATGAGCCATTATTAACAATAAATTGCTAACTCATCTAATAAATCCTGAAAATAGAAATATTCAGAGCAAAATGATGTAGCCTCCAATTGAAAGAAGTTTAATGCTGATCAAAGATTTTTAAATGTCTCCTATAGGTTACATATTCTATGTAAATACATACAGATTGGTATGATTCAGATGTCATTATAGATCATGTATACAGATGCCAAGTATGATGCCCACCAAAAGTGGTATCTGAGCACCAGTTAGGCAAAGTTCTCATATATCTGGTATTGCAGGGTAATTGATATCCTAACTGGTCCAATAGTTTTCTATTGAATCGTTCATGGCGTCCGGCACATCAGTTTTGATGCTTCCCAAAGTTAGACACAAAAATGTTGCATGCAGCGTTTTTCTATTCGTCTATCCGTCTATGTTTGGCTATTGATGCTGGGCCAGTGCTCAAAGTGCATTGAAATGTAATCAGTTGTGTCAAGCTCCTTCACACAGGTGTATGTGTTTTTGTGTGCGACTCAGCACAACGTATTTGGGCTATGAACGAGTCTTTTTTGCACGTGTATCGGCAGATTTTACTGTACTGTTTGCACATGCAGGGCATGCTCATTTGCGTGCCACAGACATACATGCCATGATTTAAATTTAGCCGGTTGAGTTCCAGATGCATTCTTTTTTTCACAGAATAGCGCATCCCGTTGCGCTTGCATTTGCGCACCCCCCATAGACTTCTATAGGGATCTTCGGTGAGCAAATGCACAGAACAATAGAGCCTGTTCCAAATTTTTTTCAAGAAATGCGAACGAAGCCATTGACATCAATGGGTTATATTCTCTGCGTACCGTGCGTGCAAATTTTACACACGCAAATACGCCTGTGTGAAGGAGCCCTAAATCCACTTGCCAGACACAACAGATATATAGGAATCCAGCCTTATGGCAAAAACACATGGGCGTATGTGCAACTACATGCGCTGCTATGGAGCATAGTTGCATATTGCTGAGTTTTATTTTTTTCTCTGAGTATTCAAAAGCTGCCCTATAGCATGCAAGTTTGAAAAAAACAGCGGGAAGATAGATCCTGCCCAATCTTCCCCGCACGATGTATTAACTACATGCGAGATAGATAGGGCAAGTCCTATCTTTTCTCGCCCATACTATTAACGAAATCAATGGTGTTGTTTCGTCCCGTTATGCGACTGTGATAATCACATAACGGGATGAAATCGCGCCCATGTGAAGAAGGCCTTATGGCTTCAACAGAAAAGTGTTTACACAAATACGCCTGCCGCGATGCGGTGTATTTGCACATGAACAAGGTTTGGAGATGGCAATAATCAGGTTGTTGCGCGTGTGTCTGCGCATAGTACTGTCATTTTGCGCTTGCAGGGCCAGTTCACACACACACACACGTGACACTCCTTTTCTGTGGACTTGAATGGCTATCTTTGGCTTATTTCTTCTTTTTCCTGTGTTTTGCGCAGGGTCACATACTTTCCTTTTCCTTTTTGAACCTCCCATAGGCTTCTATGGCAATTCAGTTGCGTAAAACGCAGAAAGATAGAGCAGGTCCTATCCTTTCACAGACACAGGAATTGTCCTCGAAAAACATGCTCATGAGAATGAACCCATTGAAATCAAAGGGTTCTTTTCACCACGTTTTGCGGGTGTGATTTTCACGGTGCAAAAAGGTGCGCATACATGTTTGTCTGTTTAAGCCCTTAGACTGCCTCCACATTGGCCAGAATTGGCCTTCACATTGGCACAGAGTTTGAAAAGCCCAAGAAGGAAAAAAAGCTGTTCATGTGCAACTATGCTCCGTGCCGGCAAACATAGTTGTGCATATGGCTGTTTCAAACTGCCCTAAGGGCATAACAAAGTGGTTTCGTTCTCATGAGTGTGTTTCTCGTGCACAAAGTCTACGTGCGAGAAAAGATAAGTACTACCCTACCCCTATCTTTTTTTTTTTTGCACGTGTAATAGCGCTGGGTTTGGACAATGAAAAAAACGAAGACTTAGAACTTGTTGACTCACAAAACCGTTCCATTGCGGTTCCATTCCATAATTGTTCATACGTTCGTCTGTTTAAGCCCTAAACCTGCAACATACATTGCCATGGGCGACATATTATTGCGTTATCTGTGGCAATAATCTACACGCAGGTAACGCAATGAACGCTTTCCATAGGGTAACCACGGAAAACACAGCCCGATGTACATGAGTGGAAAATCGCGTCGATTTTCTGCTTGACCACGGGTATGTGCTGTGTTTAGCACATACCCTTGTGGGCAGACGTGAGTGTTTGCACACCTCCTATAGACCTCTATGGGACTCTTTGGTGTGGAAACACACACAACATAAGGCAGGTCCTATGTTTTGGCGCCCGCAAAAACAACAGGTGCAAAAAAAGATGTGAGAATGAACCCATTGAGATCAATGGGTTCTATTCCCTGGGTTAGGCACACCTATTGTAACACATGTGTAATATGGGTCCCTATTACAGACATGTTACAGATGACATTACAATTATATGTCCTCAGTATTTCATGACGATTTGTTCTGTATTTGCTTCCGTATTTACTGTCATTGGCTTTTTTTTCTACTAGACAAATCCTGATCTGTATTTGCCCAAAACTAAAGAATACCAATCTGAAGGCAAAAACAGAAAAAATAGGTCATACTGCATTTTTAAAAAAAGGCCGTGAAAAATAAATCCATGTAACTAGTTACGTAGATTTACATTAACTCTGCATTACGCATTTTAACAAACCTCATTCACTTGCAGAAAAAATCCGCAGCAGATTCTAATCATGCTGGTGGATTCGCAGTGGAAATTCTGCAGCATTTACAGTAGAAGAGATGTGGGGGAGATTTCTAAAATCTTTTTACACGCTGTGGAAAATTTCCGCCATGAATCTGCAGCATTTTTAAAAAATGCAGCAAATTCTAAATTTTCAGTGCGTCTATCTATGTTGTAGATTGCGGGCTTATTCACACGTTTGTATGCATTTTTACGTTCGCACACCGATGGCGTAAAAACACGTGAACGGGCACACAAATCTAACATTTGTGTACCCGTTCTGATGGCATTGGCCCGGCGCATATATGCCGAGGCTGGAATGTCGTTGGGCGTGGGGAGTCAGTTTAGCTCGGCTCACCTCCTCTCTCCTCCCCTGCGGCTATTTGCAATGGCAAGAGGGCAGGGGCAGAGCTAGGCTCCCACCCCCTCTCTGCCCCTTGTCTGCAGCCAGCAATTAGAGGGGCGGAGCTTAGTTCTGCTCCCATCCCACACCCTCCCACTGCAAACAGCTGGAGGGGAGGAGAGAAGGGGGAGGGAGTTTAGCAGTCACACTACTAAACTCCCTCCCACCTCCCTTCTCCAGCCGTTGTCATTGGCTCCCATAGGAGTATATGCAACAGCGGACGTGTTCCAGGCAGAAAGATAGTTCCAGGACTATCTTCCCTGCTCGGCGCTATATTGGCCAGCTAGGCGCTTTTATGCTGTGGGAATACGCCTGTGTGATCTGACACATTGAGATCTAATGCATCAGATGGTAGCGTATATATACGCCCGTGTAAATAACCCTTATGCTATAGAATTTAACCCTTGAAATACAAAGCTTAAATCATTCAGCAGATCTGCTTCAGAAACCGTGACCAAATCTGCACCCTTTAGGTGTGAATTTGACAGCTGCGGTTTTCCAGCGTAATTGTTCCGGTTTTTCTGTTGTGGAATGTCCGCAGCGATTATGTTTTGTATGAAGGTCCCCTAATTGTTATCTGTGCTTCTAAAAGTGGCAGGAAGGTCCCCTAAATATGATGCTTGAGTGAAACACCTTTTTGTATCAATGCAATTAAATGACAAAACTGCCATAATTACATGGACAAATATCCCCCGTGGTCCTGGAGGGTCTTAATAGCAAGAGAATTAAGGGTACAAATATTTCTTTTCATTGCCATCTAATAACATCTAACCTTTGCCACTTCTTCCAGGCATAATGTACAATAAACATTCAAATGTTCAAATAATAAAGGACCCAATTTTCTGCAGACAGACATTGATGGAATATGATGCACTCACCTATGTTCTGTAATATCTGAATGCACCCTTCTAATGTCAATGCCGTTCAATAAGAAGGTTATTATATTACATGAAGGAATGTATTTACTGTTAGTTATTGTGCAGTTTAGAAGCTGCTTCTTACATCTGCATAAAAGCTCTCTACCTCCAACTTCATCATGACCCCACAACTCCATAGTGACTACTATAAGTCTTTTACCTACCGTATACATAAAATAAAACACATATTTACTCACAATAACATATTTATCATGTCAAAAATTAATTACAGTTCCATATTAATCATTTGAATGATGCAATGTATTCCTATACAGATGCATACACTATATCAGCCATTGACTGCAGTACTGGACAGAGTGCACAGATCCTTCTACAAATATTTGCCCATTAATACCTATGGGCACGTTGGGTATTTATGCCAGACTCTCCCTGTTTTTATGTGTAGAAAGCACCGGAATTGCTAAATGTATGCATTCTGTTTAGATACCTCCTTTATTGACTTCGGTATCAAAATGTGACATATTTTTTCTAATGTCTCCGCATTAAGGTCAATGAAGAATAGATTAAACAATTTGCACAAAAATTGATCAGTTTTTCAATATTTTTGGTATCTAAAAAGTTACAGGTTCACACGACTAAAAAAAGATGAAAGTGTGAAAGCACCCTAACACTCTTACAGTAATTCACAGTCTAAATTACACTGAATAGATTACTGCTAATTATTAACTGACTGCCCTGCCAACCCAGCAGCTACTGTGCATATGAGGGTAGTAATATAATTGGACAGGAAAGAAGACTGGCTTTGTCTGCACTTCGATATTTACTAAATGACACTATTGTGTTTGTGTTTTATTTTAGAAGCTTTTTGTTATTTCAGTGTTTTTCAGGTCTGTTTTCATCTATAGTTCTCCCATGTTTAAAAGGAATAAAAAATGATCCATAACATGGATAACATAAAATGAAAACAAAGGTTTGGTACCGTGTTAGCCAGTAGAGCAAAATGTGATTGTTCCCAGCAAGAGAAACCAAGTAATCTTGTAGATATGATACCTTTTAATGGCTAACAAAAATACATGCGGTTATAGCAAGCTTGTGAACCTTTCGGGTTCTTCTTTAGGCTGAAATGGAATATGTCAGAAGGGGCATGAATATTTATACATACTTATGACACCCATACTTGTGACAAGGCACAGACATGGATGTGATTGGTTTGCACTTAAAAGGAATACTGCAATAGAGACATAAACATTTTTATCTAGGCACTGAAAAGGGAGGGAAAGTTTTTTGGTGTCTGAATTACTGTTGGGGGGTCGCCAGGCCCGGAATACTGTGACAGGAACACAAATATTTTTAACTAGACACTGATAATGGAGTAAAAGTTTATGGTCCCTGGATTACTGTTGGGGGGGAGGGGGTTCACCGGTTGCAGTATTCCTAGCCTTACGACCCCCCCAACAGTAATTCAAGGACCAAAAAACTTTCATGCGCTAATACGCTTGCGGCTACAGAGCATATTATCGCATGATCCAGGTTTTTTTTTTGACCATTCAAACTCTGCACTATTGTGCACGAGTTTGAAAAAAAAAACAAGGGAAGATACGTCCTATATTTTCCTGCACGTATTATTAACGCACAAGAATCCTGATAATGAAAACGAAACCATTGAAATCAATGCTTTGTTTCATCCCATTATGCAGCCATGATTTTTAGGGCTTCGTAATAGGACTAAAAAATGCCCATCCGGATTTACACGGATGTATTTGTGAGCGCATTTGTGTAGGAAAACCTTACATGTGCAATACAAAGAAAATAGATCCCATTAATTTCAATAAGTTTGTTCATATGAGTGTATTTGGAATATGCATTTTGGTCACACAAAAAATATGCAGCATGTTCTATTTTCCTGCGCATTCGCATAATAGGACATGCGCGACTGAAGTTATGCAACTGAAATTCCCTGCTGTGTGAAAAGATAGGACCTGACCTAACATTGCTGCGCGAGGCACAAGAGTTTCCATAGACTCCTATGGGAGCTGGATAACAAGGGGGAGGGCAAGGTTGATTAGGTAATCATTCCGATTGGTTCTAAACAATTGGAATGGGAGAGGAAGTGAGATTAGTGGGAGGGAGTGCTGCTGCGACGCTAAATACAGAAGCACATTTTAAATGTCCCGCTGTTAGCTCTTGCTAGTCTCCACAGGGATGAGGAGACTAACAGGAGTTTACAGCAAGACATTTAAAATGTGTTGTTCAGCTGTTCCATAGCAAGGGGCGAATGTATTCCTCTGCAGGGGAACCTCTTTCTCCCTGCAGCGGGAGAGATAGAGGTGAAGGAAAGCCCCGGGGGAACCTTCTTTGCAGGGCTTCCCTTCAACTCAGCCGGGGTTCCCTTGCAGGGGAGAATAAGATAATCTCCAGCAATGGAGAATGAGGAAATCCTGTGCTGCTGGGGATTTCCCTATTCTCCCTTGCAGGCGAACCCAAACATCGTGCTGCTTGAGATTTTCTTATTCTCCCCTGCAGGCAAACTCTGACATCACTGCAGCGTGGATATCCACAGAGAAGGGGGTTCCCCCAGGGCTTTCCTTCATCTCTCTCCCCTCTCAGAGCTGCAGCGCTCGTTTTCAGCAAAATGCAGCTCCGGATCGTGTGAATGGGCAATTTTACCACTAATTAAGCTTGTGGCTTGATAACGGGAAATCGACTATTTATGCTATTTTTTGCGCACTTAGCCGCAATTTCTTTTTTTTGCACGGGTAAGTTCGACATGAATTTTACACTCACGTGAATGAGGCCTAACTATGAGGGATTTTTCAGATGCACATATTTGTGCACGCTCCTGTGCACGCAAAATATGTGCGCACAACATGCAGAGTATAGAATCCATTGATGTCAATGGGTTCTTTCACATGAACAATTTTTTTTGCGGACCTGTTCTATCTATCTGCGTGTTTGCACAAGAAAGGTTTCCATAGATATCTATGGGAGGTGCACAAATGCGTGCGCCAATCTGCAATATGAGAACACATTCAGATCTCATTAGGCTAGGGCGAGGATGAGTCACGTGCACATGTGAACCTGCCCTGCATGTGCAAAAAAAGTACAATACAATGCACCTGTTTCATTGCACAAACACATTGCGCTGGGGTGAGCTATTTGGGCATATGCTCGTTTGGAGCTGCTCTGATTCCATAAAACAAAAATATCTAATATGGTTGTATACAAAGGCCAAAGCCTCATTGATCCATGTGGGAAGCCAGAGAAATAATATGGCTCAGGATTATACTATTTTGAAAAAAAAAGAAAACTATAGCCAAAATCCCATGTTTTTGCTTTGATTATGGGAGCAAAATTTTTCCTGTGACTGTTGTACAGAAAATCGCATCTGTGTTACTGTACTCACACTTGCTTTAGAGATTTCCACTGTAATTCCATCTTTTTAAAGGAGTAAATAGTGAAATCTGTAGCACTACTTGTTCAGTATAAAGAATGTTCCTCTCGACTTTCTCCTTGCTGCAGTGCTGACATGCTGATAACACCAAAATATGATGCCTGCAGTCAATTGCTGGTTAGCTTTGGTTGGTGATTAACTTTAGCAGTCATATGGCCCTGTGCTGGGACATCATCATTGCAGCAAACAGGAAGTGTCAGGGTCGTACACATGAATCACTAAAGCCGTTTTAGGGTGGTTTCACACCATCATTAGGAATTCCACTTTCCTGCTCCGTTCGGGGAGCAGGAAAGAGGAATCCCCACGACCAAACGGTTCTGTCCCTGGACAAAACCGGACAGTGCCAGATGGATTCTATTGACTATAATGGGGACCGCCCGCTTTCTGCCCAGCTGCTCAGCTTTTGGATGTAAGAAAAAGCGCTGAAGATGTGAAACTGGCCTTAGTGTATCCTGTTGTAAGTGTAGTAAATATATGTTGGGTTTGAACCAGCCAATCATGCTTCATCATAGACAGCTTTTGGTTTGTTTGACAACTAGGACTTGTTCATGTTGGAGCACTTGGCGTGTGATATTTATCACAGTTAGGCCTCATTCACACGAGCGACAAAGTCATGCAATTTTGTAGCTTTGCTACAATGCTACAAATCACATGTATGTGAAGCCCATGCTTTCCTATGGGTTACTTCACACATGCAATATTTTGTAGCATGCGACATCCTGACACAAAAGCCTCGCGGGTCCAGCGATATGCCCGCAACTCGTGCGGTTTTGTAGCCAATTTTTCCCTATAGAGCCTTCCTCTCTTGCATCGCACCGCACGAAAACGTGTTTTTTTCGTGTGGTGCGATGCAAATTTGACAATAGGAAATCCTACTGTCAAAGCTATAATCTAACTCTAGCTGCAGGGAAAAAAAATACACATACATCACCTTACAAGCTCTCTCTGTCACTGCAGCAGCTTCTCCCCAGGTCCTGGCACTGTTTCTCTTCATCAGTTTATGGACAGGGATTAAAAAATCCCCGCCTTCTGGAAGCGCTGGCTGTGATTGGCTAAGTGTCAGCCAATCACAGCCAGCGCTCGATGAGTGTCTGTGATTGAACAAATCACAGCCATTCATTGAGTGCTGGCTGTGATTGGCTAAGCGTCAGCCAATCACAGCCAGTGCTTCCAGGAGACAGGGATTTTTTTAATCCACGGGCAGAAGATGATGTAGAGAAACAGTGCCAGGGACCGAGAAGAAGATGCAGCGGTGCCCTAAACAGGGCGGGAGAGGTGATGTATGCTTATTTTTTTCTTCAGTTACGGTTTATTTTCAGAATAGGGCTTATATTTCAAGTTGTGGTATCACCGTGAGAAGATGCTGTGATATCACACAGACCAGCGATGTGATATCGCTACGAGTTGCCATGTTGCTTGTGTGAACGAGGCCTAACTGCAAGGACTGATTAACCAACGGAAGCAGATGAGTGACTGTTCATGGGTATCTCAGGTAGTCCCAGTAGACCTCCTTGTATGGTGGTCTCTCCAGCACAAAGGAGCTGTGTGGGTCTTTTTTAAATTTACCATGTAAACTGAGTTAAATGTGTCAGGTCTGAGAAGATTCCCAACTTCCAATTTTTAAATCTTACTTGTCCTTTCACATAGTGGTAGATACCAGTTCTACCCAGGCATTGTGCAGATTATATAGGTGAATACAATACAGTTAGATCCAGAGATTCACAAATGACATCTTTTGTGATTGGAGTCATTCACTTTGACTTTTCTGTTCCATTTGTACGAGACTCATCTCTGTAGAGTTTGCTACCTAGACGTGTATGGTTCCTCACTTTCCTAGAACCCTCACAAACTATTCCCCACTATGTACACAAACTTCCTCTCCTGACACCCTTGTAACTGTACCACACTGCTGCTTTTTCCATTACTGTGTCTGCTGCTTTGGTTACCCTAAAAATGATAGTGCCAGAGTGCCCCAAAGGGAAATAATTCTCTACACAGTAATGTACCTGTCTTTGTGTCTCTCACAGTAATAGTACCCACTTAGTGGCATCAATATAATAATAGTCTCCACACAGTAATAAGTGCCAGAACACAGTAATAGTGCCCCCTACATTCTTCTACACAGTAATAGTGCCCCCTACATTCTTCTACACAGTAATAGTGCAGCCTTGATGCTTCAACACAGCAATAGTTCTTCTTTTTGTAACCTGACACAGTAATAGTATCCCCAGGAAAGCAGTAATGTCCCCTTAGTGCTCCTTCACAGTAATAATGCTCCTTTCCTGCCCTCGTAGTATAATAGTGCTCCCTTACTGTTCTTACACAGTACAGAATAATAATGCTCCCTTGCTTCCCCTAAACAATAATAGTGCCTCCCACTAACAAAAAGTGCTTCCTTAGTGCCCCCTTCATAGTAAAATCGCCCTCCACACAGTAATGGTGCCTCCTTACTGCTTTCCCCATTCTAAGAGTGCGCCTTAAGTAAGCCTAAACATAATTCAAGCACCCTCACATAGTAACCCCCTAATTAAGTCCCAACACAGTCGAAGTGTCCCTTGAGTGCCCCCGCATAGTAATAGTGCCACACAGTAAAAGTACCAATTTAGTCTCCATCGCATAGTAATGGTTCCCCTGAAAAAAAATAAAATTAATTCTTAGCTAAGCTGGTAACTACGATGAACGGAGCAGTTTAGGCTGCAGCCTTCTTTCGGCTGTGACCTGTACAGTCAATGGTATGGTAAAGGTGGGAGTGAAGATGGCACCGCATTGCATCAGCCTATGTTGAAGTTCCATTGCCTGCAGGACTGAAGCCATACGAGAGTGAATGGTGAGGCAGAGAGCACGTACCATAGTATTCAACTTTATCTGCACCCAGTTGAATTAGCAGACTTTCTGTATTTTTACATGTGATATTAAAGGAATTTCACAGAAGTAATAATTAAAACTGTAGACATAGGGCTCGAGGCGTTGAAGCCTAGTTCCTTGCGCAATCAGACAACTTTTCCTGCATATTTTAGAGTGGTTTTTTTTTAGCTAAAACCAAGAGTAGACCAGAAGGAAAGACTTATGAGTTGACATAATTTTTAGAAATAATATCAGTTAAATGTAAACCTAGCCCAAGATGTTCAACCAACACTGAAGAAGAGCTCACATATGTCTGAAAATTCTTATGATATTTGAATTTGGAATCTCTAAACAGAATCACAGTCGTGAAGAAGAGAGAACATGCTGCATATCAGTGTTGTAATCACTTCCTTCCACTTGTTATTCCCAGTAATTTGTACAACTACGATCAAAACCTCATCAACTGCGAATGAGAGCTGCTAATGCTTTTATTGCCTCTATTGTATATCCTAAGTGCTATAGTCTGTCTCACGAAGAGAATGAAGTAGATAGTAACGGCACTGAGTCTATCACTCCGCCGTTTGTGGTTGGGAAATCGTCCACCTGTTACAAACGTCACTGGCGCTGATCACGTGACCATCTCTGTTGACTGGAGGCAGGGGCGTAACTATAGGGGATGCAGGGGATGCGGTTGCGCCCAAGAGCCTTAGGGGACCCATAAGGCCTTTCTTCTCCATATAGGGAGCCCAGTACTATGAATAAAGCATTATAGTTAGGGGCCCTGTTACAGGTTTTGCATTGGGGCCCACGGGTTTCAAGTTACGCCTCTGACTGGAGGCGAGGCGTTGGCTATCTACTCACTCCAATTAGCAACCATAAATGATGGAGTGATATATTCAATGCTGCCGTTATCGCATGCATTCTCTTCATGATACAGACTATAGAAATGTAGGTTTACTGTAAGCAGCACAGCTCCGACTGGCACAAACATTGTTTACGTGAACAGAAAGTGGCTGAAAACTTTAGTATAGCAACATGCCTTTTGTCTGCCCCAAATTGTTGCCACAAAATTTGATGATGGTGGTGGGGCATGATAGAGTTTATGCTGGTGTAATTGTGCAGAAAATAGCTATCATGATGTTTTTCATGGGGGATGTTCACATCGGTGGTAGTGATAGTCCTTTCGTTCATGTCAATAGATGCACCTCTATGCAGCAAGTATAGTCTTGAGTTTGTGTGGATAAAGGATAATCAGCTTCATACATTGCAGCAGCCCATAAGTAAACATCTGTGATTAAGTCCAGTCGCGAAATCCCAACTTTAGCCGGGACTTGCTGACTTGGTCGCTAGAGAAGTAGACTCTAGCAGGTTTTCATTTTTTGTTTGACCCTATTTTGTTATATCCATTTGACTTTTGCCTTCCCAAACTTTTCAGCACCTGTTGCAGAGCAGAGGCTTCATAATTAGAGATGAGTGAGCATACTCGCTAAGGGCAATTACTCGATGCAAGCATTGTCCTTAGCGAGTACCTGCCCACTCGGAAAAAAAGATTCGGGTGTCGGCGGGGGACGGGGAGCGGCAGGGGAGAGCAGGGGGGACGGGGACGGAGGGGAGATCTCTCTCTCCCTCTCTCCCTCCCCCCCCCCGCCACCCCCTGCTCACTCCCGCAACTCACCGCTCACCCGTGCCGGCACTCAAATCTTTTCTTCCGAGCAGGCGGTACTCGATAAGGACAATGCTCGCTCGAGTAATTGCCTTTAGCGAGTATGCTCGCTCATCTCTATTCATAATATAAAGATGCCATCAACATGGGGATGATAAGGATGGTACGCTTTTACAATTATGCAGTGTTAACTAAGGTCAAAGAGCATTTTTAAATTGAGAACTAAAAAATGTATTTTTTTCTGCAGTAGGTTGCTTACATTCAGAGCTTACCACATGTCTTTGTGAGGTTAGTTTCACCCGAAAATCGCGACCATCTGAAGCATTGGAATCCAATGCATTTGTTCAGATGGGTGATTTTCCGGTGCATAAAACCAGCTGGCTTGGTAACGTTAGCACATACGGAGCACATTCCTGTCGGCTGCTTTTACACCAGCTGGAAAAGATAGGACTTTTTTCTTTTGCCAGAATACGCCGGCCATTCCCATAGACTCCTATGGGAGCCTATGAGAACCATTAGAAAAAGGAAGGGGGAAGGAGTTTAGCAGCGGCTCGTGTTGCTAAAGTCCCTCCCCCTCCCCTTGCGGACAGCTCCCATAGGCTGGAGAGGGAGGGAGTTTAACATGACTAGGTCTGCTAAGCTGCCGCCCCCTCCCCTTGCCAGCAGCCGGGCTGCGATGTAAACACGCAGCACCCGGCCATCTTAATGGGTGAGAAAACAGGAGATGCAGCCATGATTCAGGCGGCCAAAGATCACAGTGCCCGTGTGAAAGAGCCCTAAGGTTGTAGCCAAGATATCATATTAGCTTTTTCAGTAGTGATTGATAAACATATGGCAGCTAGGGCCCCAATGCTGGTATCTTCACTAATTACTGTAATGGTGGTCGCGAATCCTCTGTTCCTCTTCAGTGAATGTCCACAGCTAAAAGACGTTTGAATGGAGTAGTGGTCATGTGTAATCACTGCCTCTGTACTCAATATCTATGGGGTTGATTGAGACAGCCAAGTGAGGTATTCAGATATCCCCATGAGTCCCATTGACATTAAATGAAACGCAGTGCTCCTGCATGGCCACCACTCCCTTCAAAGTTCTTCTCACTTCGGTTGTGCAGTGAAGACGAACAGGAGATCTGGACGACATTCTAGTGATCAGGAGGGCCCCATTGGATCACATATTTATCACCTATCCTGTGTATAGGTGATAAATGTTTTGTGGGATAACCCCCTTAAAGGTGTTTTCCAGGTGAATACTATTGATGGCCTATCTGCAAGATAGGTAATCAAAGTTGATCGGCTGAGGTCCGCCACTCATTTCTCCTGCCAATCAGCTGATCAGGTAACCTCTGTCAGCACCATAGCACACAGGGATACGGAGCAGAAATTGCTGCTCTAACCCCAGTGTAGTGGACGGTGCTTCTAAATGGAGATGCAGCTCCTATTAAGTTGAATGAGGTGGTAAGTACTCCTCCAATGGAAGTCTTCAAACAGAGGCTGGACAAATATCTGTCTGGGATGATTTAGTGATCCTGCATTGAGCAGAGGATTGGACTCAATGACCCTGGAGGCCCCTTCCAACTTTACCATTCTATGAGATTTGCACCTGAAATTACAAATGCCGGCCACTACACAGGAGTCCGAGCAGCAGCTTCTACTCCATACCCCTGTGTATTGTGGTCCTGAGGAGCAGGCGCCCGATCAGCTGATCGGCAGGGGCCCCAAGTGGCAGACTCCAGCCGATCAACTATTGATGACTAGAGATGAGCGAGTACTTTTCACCCGAGTAGTGAAGTACTCGAAAATCGCGGTGCTCGGTTGCGAAATCGCCCTTACCGAGTACGTTCGCTCATCTCTATTGATGACCTATCCTGAGGATAGGTGATTAATAGAGATGAGCGAGTACACTCACTAAGGCACATTACTCGAGCAAGTAGTGCCTTAGCCGAGTATCTCCCCGCTCGTCTCTAAAGATTCGGGGACCAGTGCGGTTGACAGGTGAGTTGCGGCGGGGAGCAGGGGGAAGCAGGGGGGGGGGGGAGAGAGAGATCTCCCCTCCGTTCCTCCCCGCTCTCCCCTGCCGCTCCCCATCTCCCGCCGACACCCGAATCTTTTCTTCCGAGCAGGGAGATACTCGGCTAAGGCCGCCTGCACACGGGCGGAAATCCCGCCGCGGGATTTCCCGCGGGATTTCCGCCACTGAAAGTTTGCATAGGAGTGCATTACAATACGCACTCCTATGCAGATGGCCGCGGTTTGGCCGCGCGAAATCTCGCGCGGCAAACAAACCGCGACATGTCCTATTTTTGTGCGGAGCACGCACTCACCCGGCCGCCTGCTCCGGTCTGCGCATGCGCCAGCTGCGCCGCAGCCGGCACATGAAAGAGCCGGGGCCGCCAGGCGCGGGAGAGTACGCGCTCGTCCCTGCAGGCTCTCGGGTCGGGTCCCGCGGCGAGAATTCTCGCTGCCGGATCCGACCCGCTCGTGTGCAGGCGGCCTAAGGCACAACTCGCTCGAGTAATGTGCCTTAGCGAGTATACTCGCTCATCTCTAGTGATTAATAGTATTTTCCTGAAAAACCCCTTTAAAGTCCACTGTAAATCAATGTTATTCATATTAATGTAATAGAAAGATCAAGGTAAGCAGGAGGCTGATTTTAATACTACTACAGGCACTCTAAAATACGGTTACAAACATAAATAGCTCTCTGCAAATGAGACAAACAGTTTGGGGTTTTGGTATCTTTGTATCACATAAAACCATTTTTAAACAAGAACATTTTCTCTGCCAAACCCTAGGAGGTCTGAGAATGATTGGTGTTATCATTATGACTTGATCAAACAGACTTTGTGTTTTTCAGCTATTTGCATTTCTAGTACACATAAATACATACCTGCTATACAGAAAATCAAAAATACCACTAAATTTCCCATAGGAAGAGCTGGTGCTGCAATCAAGTTATTAGGACAAACAGATGCTGCTTTGAAGGCCGCTCGTTAAAGGAATAAAAAAAAAAAATGAAAGTCAACATATTGGACCTAACGGAAACTCTGCATAGGTCCAATCAGCTTAAAAGCTATAATGATTAAGGGATTACAGCATCTCCTCCTACAGTCGCTACTAAAAGAGCATTGAAAATGTACTATGAGCAGCCCTGCTGGTCTGGCCGCCTCTCTGTGAATGCAGGTGTAAGGTCACGTGGCCAGTGTTGATGACTTGTTTTAATTCATTTATTCTTTGGTGATTTTCTGCTTGTCAGTGAGATGAATAGGTCCCATTATACATAGCACCAGACAAGATCTTCTTGTTCCATGCAGGCATCTAGAAATTACTGTGTATATGCAAGTATGCATAATAAACTTCTTTCTCTAAAAACTGTATAACTTAATTTATAGGGCTCGAAGCTGCAGACATTGTTGCTGGTTATTGTCTATTTTGTATGGCGATGAGTGGAAGGTGTAAGAATTCCAAAAATACAAACTATAATTGCATGTATTCCACGGCAGCATTCCAGGAAGACAGTAAATGGCGTAATCAAATGTTTTCTGGCAAGCGTATATTTTTAAACAAGATTGAGTTCAAGCAGAGTGCAACGTGTTAGGAGCAGCGGTGTATATCTCCGTACAGCAGCATGCTTTAAGCAACGCTCCCACGCTAACGTATGGCACATTTCTATACAGAGCAGAGCTGTGCTCCAGCTACTCTTAAATGGAAGTGGCAAAAATATTTATGTCTCCGGCACATTGCAGGTGGCTATAAATTGTATGTCAACTGTGACAAAAAGATTGTGCTGTTCAATAGGGAAAATAATAAAGTCAGCATAAGGCCCTTTTCACACGGCCGATTATGGCTGCATTTGCTGCTGCCAGGGTGGCCACTTAAATGGCAGTTCACAAGGGCAAAGCAAGGGGTGGGTTGGTGCGATACGTGCCCCGGGTGGTGGGTGATGGGGGTGAGCATTAGTAAGTCACTTTGCCTTGGTCAGTGAATTAAGATATAGTGCTTGGGCGGTAAGCAGAGTATTTGCTTTGGGTGAAAGAAAGCAAAGGTAGGATTCAAGAGTTCATATTAGTCGAGGTGGTAGAACCGCTATTGCGGTAGGACGTTTTTGGAAGACAAAGAATGGAAATGACAACTATGAAAGTGTTTGGGATGTGTTATGTCTACAGATGTAGGCTGATATGCTAATAATAGCTTTCGTTATATTAAAATTGATCTTGTCTTTCTTTGTACAGTTATCCTCATAGGGGATAAATGGGGAAAATTGGCTTTTACATCGTTGTGGTTTTTTGCCTTCCTCTGGATCAACATGGGTGGAGTTAACAGGCTGAAAGGATGGACATATGTCTTTTTTTGCCCACACATACTATGTTACTATGGAATGTAAATGAACCACCCAATGTCTTATTGTTGTATATAGAGGCGTAACTAGAAGCTCTTGGGCCACAAAATCTGTAAGCCTTACCTACTATGTGCTATTTAGAATACGGGTGTCTTTTTATGTGATGGAGGGGCCTTTGGGACCCTAAGGTTCTAGGGCCTGGTAGCGACTGTTTTCCATGCACCCCCTATAGATACGCTCAAGGTTGTATGTATTCTGTGAATGTAAAGTGTAAACATTTTGTGCTTGTGAGGGTCCATGATGGGTGGGACAGCACCCTCATAGATAGTTGAGACAAAATAAGGCATAGGAGACAGAGGAGGGTGGAATTCTTTCAACATGGTACCTGTCAGGAGGGAATATACTGATTAAAAACTGCACTTTCCTCCCAACTCCTCCTTTAAAACAAAAGGGGGTACAAAGCAAAGTATGACACAACTTGTCCCCTCTGATAGAAGCATAGTTCCTACATTGTTGCAACTAATTTGCTGTTATCCCCATGACACATATTTTCCCGGTAATATGTGTCATACCTCACACCCTAATTGTATTTCCAGTTCTCTTTGAAGGCATGAGATGGCAAGTCAACACGATTATATTGCAAAAAATGTATATAGGGTTAGATACATTTCGAAATGGGAGTTGGAAGTAATACATTATGTGACTCTTAAAAATAAAGGGGGTTAATTCTAAAAATGGGTGCAGTACTATTTCTTCACAGCGTACTGTTGCAGTCACCTCTGCTCACCTGCTGCTAGGGCTATGGTTGGTTGCCACCCTCATGCTGTTGGTGCACAACACATCCTGTCTGCTCTCTGGATTCTGCCCACAGGGCTTGTGCGAGCCCACCCCCAGATTTAAAGGGCCAGCACACACTCCAATATTTGTCCCCCACCAATCCTCTCTTAGCACTTGCTATATTAGGCATCCACACTCAATCTAGTTCAACCCAACTGTGACAAAGCTCCAATTAGTGTATTTTCCTGGTTAAGACCTCTGATTGCTTCTGATTATGATTGGCTTCTGCATCCCTGACCTCAGCTATCTTTCTGGACTCCATTATCTGTCTGCTGCCCGCTCTGACCTATTGCCTGGTTACCATACTGAAGTATATGCTACCTACCCTGACTTCGACTTTTTTTCCGGATGTGTGTGTATTTACACCCTCAGGTACCACACATTAGCTTTGTGTATCACCAGCAGCCACACCACTGAGAGTATTTCTGTGAGTAAGGGCTCTTACCCACTTTCATTTTTTTAAACGCAATTGTCAGTGGGACTTTTTAATGTTAAAAACGCCATGAACAAAAATTGCAAAGCACAAACTTGCGATGCGTTTTTAACATTAGAACGTCCCATTGACAATTGCGTAAAAAAATGCAGCAATATTGCAGCATTAAATAAAAGGCAAATGGGTGTGAGCCCTAACAGCTTGAGACCTCTGCAGCGAAAACAAAATTCTGCTTAAAGAGGTCAAAGATGAAAACAGGTATCCCCAAGTGCTGCCTCCAGCCTTAAGCCAAATCAGTATGTGGCAAGACGACGGATCCACATCTGACTGCCTGACAGTTTGTTTAGGCCAAGGATTGTGCTAGTGCTGCAACCACCATGCCGGATCAAGCCATGCGAGATCGCATATTTCAAGGTCAAGTCTCTCAGACCCTCCAGAATATTACCATTTGTCTGCACTCTCTAGAAAATGCACAGTTTGCACAGACCAATACACAAATTGCTGTGGAAATAGTCATGCAGCCCACCAACCAGTTAGCAGCCCAGTCTACATCTATGCCTTGCTTGGCTACTGCCAGTTTTGGGCCCTATCATCCATTGCCTTCACATTCTGAAAGAAATCCCAACTTCTGCTGAGGTTTCCCGAACCAATGGCAGATATATTTTGAACTTCAACCAGCACTGTTTCTGCTGACTGAACCAAGATTGTATTTATTGTCTCCTTGCTGTCTGGTGGGGCTTTTACCTCGGCTACTCTATTATGGGAACAAAATCACGCAACAGCTACCAATTTACAGACCTTTCTGTCAATTTTCCGTACTGTATTAGTAGAACCAGCCAGGTTTTTCTGCTGTTTCCGCACTAATGGGAGTCCAAGATGGTTGGTCATAATATTATACAATTTTGTACCTTGGCCACAGAACTTGACTGGAAAGATTAGGCACTATTGGGGACTTTCTGGAAGGGGCTTTCTGGGCACAATTAAAGATGAGCTAGCTGGAAGGGAATGACTTCCTAGCCAACAGGACTGATATCTGCATCAGGAAGCATCTTCATCTGGTTGTCTGCAATAAGAAAATTGAACATTTTGCTCTTTAGCCTCCTTCTACTTTCCTGCTGAAGAGCAGGTGGCAGAAAGGAAAAAGCTTTCATACAAGGAATACCAGAGGAGACTTGCACAAAATTTGTGTATGCATTGTGGCAGTTCTGGACACTATCTGAGATCAGAGGGCTCTGCCATCTAGGGCCAGTAGGAGTGGCTGCCCTAGGGCACGCCAAGTCTTTTACAAGATTCTTGCTTCCTGAATCCCTGATCTATTGTGATGTCCAGTTTTCTACAGATGCATACCTGGATTCTGGCTCTGCTGGGAACTTCATTCCCTAGAGTCTGGTGATCAAACATGGGATACCTATGCTGTCCCTAAAGAGGCCATTATCCATCACTTCTGTGGATGGAAAGCTCCAGTCTGATGTGGTCAGGTTCCCTGAACCTTAAAATCTGGATAATGCACATTGAGAAGATTTCTCTACTTGTTTTACCCAGGTCTATAAACTCTGTGTTGTTAGAACTTCCTTGGCTCCATCTGCACTCACCAGTTATTGCCTTGCATACTGAGCAGATTACTTGTTGGAGCACTCATTGCCATACCCACCGTCTACTCTCAGTTGCTCCTGTCCTAAATCCACCAATTCCTCCAGAGCTTATAGGCCTTTCACCACATTATGCTACCTACTCAGATATTTTCAGTAAGAAAAAGTCAGAGACTCTACCTTCTCATAGACCATATGATTGTCAAATCGATCTCTCAGGTGCTTCTCTTGCCATAAGTCAGGTATACCTATTGTCCTTGCTAGAAACTAAGGCCATGTCAGAATATATAAAAGAGAATCTTGAGTGGGGATTCATCCATACATCTTCTTCTCTGGCCACCATTCCAAAGTCTTCTTCATAAAAAGAAAGATGGCTCCCTGCACTTACCCTAAAGAATAAATACCCACTACCTCTTATTTCCGAATTGTTTTACAGGTTACAATGGGAAAAGGTCATGAGGAAGCTAGATCTTTGAGGCACTTACAACATGATCAATATACATGAAGATGATGAATTAAGATTTAATACTAGGGATGAACTTTATGAGTACTAAATTAGACCATTTCATCTGTGTAATGCTCTAGCAGTGTTTCAAGGATTTGTAAATTTTATATTCTATGATCTTCTGCATTTCTCCATCATTGTATACCTGGATGATATACTGATATTCTCGCCTGAGCTCAGTACTCATCGCAGGTATGTAAAAACTGTCCTACAGTGCCTACGTCTCAATCGTTTATTTGCCAAGCTAGAAAAATGTCTATAAGCACTGTCCATTTTATCATTTCTGGGTTACATAATAATAATACTGCATAAGAATTGGTCACTAGAAGCAAGGAGGCCTTCAGTAAACTCAAGCAGACATTTGCCAAGGTATCCATTCTATATTGGCCAGACACCTCAAAGCCATTCTACTTGGAGGTCAACTCTCAAGGGAAAAAATGTAACTTGTGGCTTCTTCAGTAAGCTATTTACATTTGCTGAGAGCAATTACTCTATTGGTGGCCACAATCTACTGGCTATGAAACTTGCAAAAAATGTAGGCCTCTACTGGAGGATTCCACACTCCTGATTCACATCAACATGGACCATAAAAACCTGACTTACATCCAATCTGTTCAAGACTTGAATCCTTGTCAAGCTTGCTGGTCATTATATTTAGCTAGGTTCAACTTCCTTTTACATTTTTGTCCTGCTGAAAAGAACACAAAAGCTCACAAGTTCCTTTCGTCCAGCTGATGGCAATTCTGAACCACACTATGTAATCGAACCTGAAAAGATTGCCAATGTCATATGCCTGCATGAAATTCCTCCAGGCAAAACCTTCATCCCTATGCACAAAGGTTTCACATTCTTGCCTGAGGACATAATTCGAAGCTTGCTGGGCATCCTGGTGTTAAAGGACACGACCTTATCACCCGACATGTTTCTGTCTGTCAAATTGCACCAGAAATAAACCCTTGCTTCAGAAGCCTGCTGGTTTACTCCAGCCTCTGCCAATTCCAGTAACTAGGGTTACACATAGCAATGGACTTCATCATGGATTTACCAAATTCCTCTGGCAATACTGTTATCTGGGTGGTGAAAGATAGGTTTTCCAAAATGTCACATTTCATACTGCTACCTGGTCTGCTGTCTGCCTCTCACTTTGCCCATCTCCTTGTGGACTATATCTTTAGACTACATGAGTTTTCCCTGCATATAGTCTCCAACCGAAGGGCCTACTGGATGTTAAGCTTGATTTCTCCTCCGCTTACAACCTGCAATCACTCCATTCTTCATTGTCTATAGTCAGCATCCATGTATTCCATTGCCTGTACCCTTTATATTTGAAGTGCCAGCTGCTAACCCACTAAATTCCTCAAAATTTGGACTAAAGAATCCCTTACTTTTCCACTGAATGAATGAAGAGGAATGTGGACAAGAAGAGGAGAGTCCCACCTAAATTCTCTCAATGGACGGAGTGTGGCTTTCCTTTAAGAGTATTTGTCCCAGCATGCCCTCTTGTAAGTTTTCGGCCAAATTCCTAGGTCCTTTTTGGATTGTAAAGCAGGTAAATCCAGTTTTATACAAACAAATTTTTCCATCCTCTTGGAGAATTTCAAAGTCATTTCATGTTTCTCTTCTCAAACCTTTGATCCATAACTGGTAGTCCAAGGCCACAGTATTGTCCACTGTTTCTACTTCTGAGGAAAAAGAAATCCTTGATCAGAAGAAGTCAAGGCAAACTCTTCTAAAGATTATGGTCCAGAAGAGAGATCTTGGGAACATTGAGTGGACATGGACGTGGATGCTCCTAATCTGATTTAAAAAAAATATTCTGTAAAGGACAAAGAGCCTGATCCAGATAACGACTAGGAATTAAAAACAAAATGAAAACTGACCCAATATTCTTAAAGCTTGACTTAAAGGGATTTTCCCATGACTTAAAATTGTATCACACCCACTCTGTCTACCCTGGTTGCTGGTGACCAGGACATGTTACTGCTGCAGCCAATCACTAGCTACAGCAGTCACATGTCCTGGTCAGCAGCAACCAGGAAGATCAGAGTGGGTGTGAAGCAGTTATAAGTCATGGGAAAGCCTTTTAAGGGTGAATTCACAAGTTGTGATTTTCTGCATATTTTGCTACTGATTTTGGTGCAGATCTGCAGCAGAATACACTCTTTCAGGGCTTAAACACATGATTGTGTTTTAGTCCCGTTATGTGACTCTGATAATCATGGTTGCATAACGGGCAAAAAGAGAGCACTGATTTCAATTGATTTCAGTGGTTTCATTTTCACCTTCTGGACTCTCGTCCGTTAATTGCACGTGTGTGAATAAAGAGGACCTGTCCTATCTTTCCCGTACAAAGTGAATACTACATGCGGGAAAGATCGGGTGGAACCTATCTTCCTGCTTTTTTTTTCAAACTCCTGCGCTATGTCTCGAAGTTTGAAGGCAAGCCAGGGAAAAAAACCCTCAATCAGGCGCAACTATGCTCCGTACTGGAAAGCATAGTTGCGCATACGGCCATCTGAAACCGCCCTCAATGAAATTTAAATTAGATGGGAGCAATCTGCTGCTGATCTGCACCATCTAGGACAGAATCAGCAGCAAATCATCGACGTGTGAGCGCACCTTTCAAGTTATAAAGTAATGGTTCCTAACAGGACTTCACAAAACCAGATGACACGGTGCAGTTTTTGTCTTAAGGTACAATACCTTTACACATTATATAAGGTCTCCTTTACACTTGGCATATTTGCTGAGTGCTTTCCACAGAGGAAAACTCACAGCGAATACACACCAAATCTGCAGTGGCTAAATCTTCTTCTAAATGGTGCGAATTTTGTCATGTTTTTAATTGCAGATCTATGGCAGGACAAAACCAAACCACTGATCTCTATGGGATTTCAGGGATTTCATTTTCACCACCTCTACAAATTACGTCCAGGAAAAGATAGGACCTGCCCTATCTTCCCGTGTTTTTTTTTTAAACTCTGGAGCTCTGGTGTGGAGTTTGAAAAGGTAAAGGGGTTCCCCTCATTCAGGCGCAACTACGCTCTGTGTTGGTGAGCATAGTTGTGCCTACAGCAGTGGGAATAAACCCTAACTTAGTTTATGGTGCTTGTAGTGAAAGACAGATTCCCTTTAGTGGTGGAAAGTGTACATTCAATACTATACATTGCATTGTGGTGCTCAGAAGCAAGTTTGGAGCATTAGAAATGTTTTCTCTACTACTGACTTCTTCTAAATCGACATTTTGGATGTTCATAGATTCTCATTGGCTAACCCATGAAAGAAAATATATTTTACATCAGGATATGATGTTTCATCAGAGACAGCCCTTTTCAAAATGTGATAATCAGGCAAACAGCTGAGTGTTCTGGAGGAAGCCGCAGCAGCTAGGTGTGGTGTGTAGGAATGTTGTATTACATGGTGGCCATTCAGTACAGTAATATAAGGATGGCTTGATCCTGCCAAAATCAGAGCGACTCTTACAGAGCAGCTCTCTGTTCTCTATAATAATTGGAGGTCCTGAATAGGCATTTGGCAAACTTTTACTTTGTTGTTATTTGCCATGATTTAGCAAACTTTAAGTTTAATTTTCAAGGCATGTGATGTGTCATCTATCAATCGAATGTTTGCAGCATCAGAACACGTTGCATGGTAAATAACAAGTTAAAGTTTGCTATATCTGTATGGAAAAGAGTTTTTTTTGTAAGACAATCCCTTTAACAAAATGTATTCCAGCTTCATTCAAAAATAATGAATTTTTCCAAACCTCACTGAATGTGGGGAATAGACCAAGATTTTGAGTGAGTTGAGTTTGCCATTATAGCTAAAACCAATCTACACATTTCTGAAAAAATCCATAAATTGCTTTGTTCTTTAGGGACCTCTCACACAGTACGGAATAAGCCGCACGACGCACCACAGTAAATTTCGCACCAAAATCCGCAGGCTACCTGCCTGCAATTCTGCATCAAAATACACAGTTAGGGCGGCGGCACACGGGCGAATTTGCGCATGAAATATCTGTGTGCGAAATATGCAGCGAATAGAATCCATTGATTTCAATGGGTTCCTTCACTTGAGTTATTTTTATGTGTGTATTTCACGCGAGCTAAAAAGAAAGCCCACCATGCTCTGTTTTGGTGGCCAGAGGCCCCCATATGCGCTAAATTGCACACTGAACTCCGTAATTTTGAGCGGAAAATCACCTGGGACTAAGTAGGCTGTCCTGCCTACTCAAACATGGCGCTGCCGGGACTACGCCCATGTGAGCTGTCCCAGCAGCGTCAAAAAGTACAGGGAAAAGCGCTGATACGGACGTGATAGGAGTCGATAGTGCTCCCTGCACAGCACATATACGTCACGCTATCGCAAACATATATGCACTTACGTCCATGTGCGGCTGCCTTTAGAACTGCGGATTTTGGAGTGGAATTCCGCAGCTGCAGATTTGGCTGCGTTTTGCGGCGTAGATCCATCCCGTGTGAAAGGTCTCTTACACATAAAAGAGTTTCTAACTACAAAATGACAAGTTACATTAACCCCTTGAGGACTGTACATATTTGTGTTTATATCAGGCAGTTAGGGGTTTAACTTTGAAAAGCAGCGTCTCTAAGCTTGGAATATTAGTTGCACAAAGAGTTGTGCAACCATAACTATGAGACCACTCTGTGATATTTGAAGGCCTTGGAGAGATGATAGAAACAGTACTGGGAGCATTTTTGTCGTTTTGATTGCTTTGCACATAGCATTCAATGAATTTTATGTAGAAAGGGCAGGATTTAGTGGCACCTGATCATAGGACCATTCATTATAAATCGATGGCAGAGTTGGTACGTATACCAAAGACGTCATCTATCTATCTGCAGTGTCCCATAGGGAGACTCCACACACCTGACAAACATGGGGAGCTGGGAGGGTAAAGTGATGGCTTGTCATGGCGCACTTACCAAACTCCTTTCCCAGAGGGATACACGCAGCCAAGGTCAGAGTTTCACTGCAGGCCACCAAAGACACCCCTTGGATAGGGAATGCCAATAGGTAGGCTAATGGTAGTTGTAGTTGTCACGGGTGACGCCACCATTCCTACACACTGCAATGATTCTTGGTGGAGAATAAATGAAGACAGAGACAGTCTTTGAGTACCACGGGTCCCTAGGAATGGTTAGAGCCTGACATAAACTTTTACTTTGGTAAACTTGGAAACAATTATTACAAGGCAGTACAATCAGAGATTTTACAGTGCAGGCAAATGATTTTCAAACGTAATAAAGACTATTTTCTTGCAGTACCTCCACCCCAACTTGAAGACGCGTGGGTGTTACAATAAAGGGTGTACCTCTACATGGTGATCCTGGCTCTGGATGGCCGCGCAGAAAAATTAGACAGTAAAAGACCTGTTTAGTACCTCTGCACTGGCCTTGTCTTAAAGAATTATTTACAAATGCTCTCTCTTATGTTTGGGGCTCACTCCACTTACATCCAGAATTCATACATCACAGGAAATCTCTCCTCTGCTTCCATCTTCACTACTAGGAAGCTAAAGGTGCTTCCATTTTGCTCTGTGTTAGGTGGAACTCAGGTAGCAGCCAAGATGGAACTCCACAACTCTAGAAGGTGGAACTCCTTTCCCGCTCTCATACACTCCTATTTATACCTTCTCTCATACCATATGACAGATTTGATACATTGAGCAGACAGGCTTTGGATTTTACAGATGTTAAACTTTCAAGCGCTGCAGCTGTGCAACACACATACTGGAAGTGACAAGACAGGCTTGCATAGTGCATCTACATAAGACAAACATGTATGATATTTATGGAGAGGACCAGGATGATATACTGGGTCACTACACATCTATTTATCTATCTATCTATCTATCTATCTATCTATCTATCTCATATCTATCTATCTATCTATCTATCTATCTATCTATCTATCTGTTTGTCTGTCTATTTTATAAGAAATGGAAGATAATAAAAAAAATTGTAAAAGCAATTATAAAAAATAAAATACAAAAGACTATTTACACACTTCCTTGTTTACAAAGGCATTAATAACGTTAAAGTATTTATTTCTGGAGTCCTTTGTGTTGGTTTATCACTGTACATATTTCATAGCTCAATATCTGAATGATCTACCCAAAACAAAACGTTTGTGACCTTCATTCAACTGAATGTTCTAGCTGTATTCACACACATTGTTTCAGTTTTTGGACATTTATTCCTAAACGGCAGATACATATTTTTCTGCAATTTAAAAAAAGTGTCGAAAACCACAATAAAAAAACATCTTGATATATTTACTATTGTTGCATCACTAAAAAGTAGATCAATCCACAAGGCTCTGTTCACTATTCCGTTTTTTTTCCCTGTTCTGTCATGGAATAGAAGAATGAAAAAATGGCATGCTGGATCCATCAAATAACGGAAATCCGCTATGGCTAAAGGAACCATTGAATGTAATGATTTCTGTCTGGTTATTGCTTCAGTTACGGTTTCTGTCATTGTACGCATGCTGCGTTATCTTTTCTGGTGTTTATTACGGAAACCATAACCTAAGCGAAAGAACAGATGTGTGAACTAAGCCTGATATGAATTAGCTTGAAATTAGCATGGATTCTTCTAAATGAAACAAAATCAAAACTAGTCCTGATTCAGTCCTTTATTTGATTATAGTACAGATAAAACCAGAGGAAAAAAAAAACAAATGCATTGACTCAATAGCAGACAAAGTATACATTTACATACAGGAAATCTGTGGCAGAAATTTCTTAAAAAAAAATAAATCTGCTTCTTCATGGATTTCTGCAGACCCTTTTAGAAGAAAGGGACAGACGGAGACATTTCTACAACATACCTAACAGGTGTGTATATACCCTAAATACGGTAGATCTTTCAAAACACTCTGTTAATATAACATTTTTCAAAAAATTGCCAATTATTTTTTAATCTATTTTTAAATTGACCCTTTCCTTACACACAATGTTGTTATATAAACTTTTCCACTTTGAATACAATATAAATTAGAAAATAGGAAAATTATATGTTTTTTTGCAAAAATGAAGAATCAGATTGGAAACATTTTATAAATATAACTTGTAGTCTGTTGATTTATGATACAATGTATCCATTTCTATAGAAATATTATAAAGTCATATTACATGTTTTGTATACCTATTTATACAGCAGGTGTGGTTTGTTTTGATAATATATATATCCTTGGTTCAGGCAATCATATGTTACATTAAGGGTATGTTCACATTTAGCTGATTTGCAGTAGATTTTGTAGCGGATTTAGGTGCAAATCGGCAGCAGATTTTACCCCTTCGATTTCAATTCAATTGAAAGGGTAAAATCTGCTGCAGATCTGCAACAAAATCCGCAGCAAATCAGCTACGTGTGAACGCACCCTAAAAGACCATTTATACAGAAAACTTCAAAGACTTTGTACTAACATTTAACATATTTCAGTGGAATAATTGAAAACCTGCCATGTTTATGTAGCATGCATAAATGCAAAAAGCCTATACCATGTCAGTGTAATTGTCTGCAATTGCAACAGCTTACTTCTCTTTCACTAATACAGTCATTGGGATATTGAGGCATTCACACACCCAAACATACTCACCTTACTAACATAATATTGCCAAAGGAAAATGCTTACTTGTCACAGGAATCATAACAAGTCTGATTGTAATATAAGTAGGCAGAGCTGCAATTAGCTATAGACCTACTCCTCTCACAAACAGAGGGGCTAGGATTATTGCAAAATCATTTATATCTTCCAGGCCAGTAAGCCCCAGTGTCTGCATTATGTGTTAGCATAAGAATGGAAGCAGGTCCTGTGAACCTCCCTGACCCCATGACCTTCTCCCCAGAAATGAATAGCTGTACTTTCAGTCTCCCCAGCCTCTCCAACAGGATTGAGCCATGCCTAAATTCCTAATCATGGTAATTTAATATATCTTAAACCCCTGGCTGCTTTATTTTAGCTGTTCTATAGTTTGTTTTAGGCATTCACCGGCTCTCACCCCATCATTAGGGCTCCTTATTTGACGAATGTAAGGGTTTGCTATGAGACTACAAGTCTCTTTTCATCTTCTAAGTAAGCTGTGCTCCCATGTCATTAGAATGGTATTCCCAGCCATTGAGTCTTTTCATAGGAGCTTAACAAAAACTTTCAGGAGTTGAATATTCCCAAACTACAAACCCAGCGTCTTAAGCAAATATGTTCCGTAAAAAGAGTTTTGCAAGTGTTTTCTCCAGCGCAGGCAAACTAGGAAGCCTGGAAATGTACATTAATGAAAGAATACATTTAACAACATACAGTACATTTACTTTGGAACACCAAAAAATTTGCATGCAATTACTCCTACAAATGTAGCTGCTTGTTTGATCTTTTACATATGTCTTAAAGGATAACTGTTAATTACCTACAACGTTACAAAAGCTAAATATATGAAAATACAAGAGAACAAGCATTGTATTTAAACAGGAATAACAGGTTAATCTTTCAAGTAACCACAAGATTTATAGGTGTCCTGCCTTCTTTCACTTACAGCAAAAACAAAAAATGCTGTAGTAGCAAGAGCGCCACCTGTGGGTTGCGAACAATTTATAAAACAAGTGTTGTAAAAATGTATCTTTTAATTCTAAATATGAGATATTGTTTACTTGTAGAAAATGTATTATATAATAGCTTTATATTCTGCCCCTGTATTCCCAGATTCGTCACAGCATGCATGTTCCTATGCAGAGTAACAACTATAATAGACTACATCTATAAAATTTACAAAATTGTGTAAAATTTTTAGACAGGTGTGGAAAAATGCAGTTAAGTAAGAATGCTTTCAAATTGGGGTGTTAATAGTTTTTATGTCAATTAATAAATAGAAAGTGAATGAACAAAAGAGAAAATCTAAATCAAATCCGGTTACCTTCAAAACTGTTCTAGGTAGACTTGCACACAGTTTTTGAAGGAATTTGGCAGGGAGGGTGTTCCAAACACCTTGGGGAACTAACTAGCGATCTTCTCTATATGTAGACTTGCTCAAAATCTTTCTATCTATTCATGTAATACCAGACAGACTGGATGATGTGAGATCAGGGCTCTGTGGAGGCCAAATCATCACTTCCAGGACTCCTTGTTCTTCTTTACACTGAAGATAGTTCCTAATGACATTGGCTGGATGTTTGGAGTTATTGTCCTGCTGCAGAACAAATTTGAAATCAGTCAGATGCCTCCTATTTTTGAAGAAAATTCTTCCCTTTTATCATTTTATTCTAAATCTGCCTAACACTTTTTCACAGGGCTGTATATATCAGAATGTATATAATTTCATGGATGCAATGTGTGGCCTTTGGAATAAGAATGGATGGCAATGCTATTGACTCGCTTCATTTATAGTATATTACTGTGAATACATACAGTTAAGGACCTTCTATTTTACAGTGTACAACCTAATCCATTATAATCTAAGGGATTATATTGTATAGGGAGAATAATGTCAATCATCTCTTTCATATAGTAGATAAACAGAACACTGCATTGGCTCAATGGGTTCACTTACATATCGCCTTCCACATACCTTAAATGGTTGTAATTTAATGATCACCATACATAGGGTTGGTAGAACAAATTGTACCTGTAATTACAGACCACGTGTTTGAGTATGGATGAAAACAAGAGCGAGAACACTTTATATCCTGGAGGCGTCTAACATACAGGTTCAGGAATTGGACAGTTTCATAAACGCCATAATCTACGCGAATAAGGTGAAAGTGTTGTTCTGTACAATCAGCACTTTAAAGTTCTAGACAGGTAAGTCGTAAATGACCCTGTTATATAACATGTCTGCCTATATCTGTTTCATGAACAGATCACCACTAGTTTGAAAGGAATGTATGTATAAGATCTTGGTGCACAAAAGCGCTTGTCTTTGTAAATTGATTACTTTCTGGAAACTAATGTTCTTCAACATAGTCCGTGAACTTATAATAGATATCTTCCTTTTATGTTTGTTGTATAACATCTATAGTTTGTTAATGACGTAGCAGAGCTGACTGTGTCATTTTGCACACTGTGATATCGAGATAGCCTTGGTTTTACATATAGCTTCAGGTAAACCTACATTACTACAGTATCAGGATGAGTTAAAAATGCAGTGTGATCACAATCCAAAGAATTGACTTTAAAACTCAGTTCTGCTACATATTTCATAGGAGACTGACATGATTCTATAACTTAGATCTAAAATTCATCAATGTACCAGTTTTAATGTGTGCTAAATGTCCACATTACAGACATACATGTATTGTTGCCTGCAACACATTGTATATATTAATAAATATCCAGACCTCCTTCATATACATCTATCTCATATATATGCTAGTAATCTATAATAGATGTCTGCTAGATACATCTCTCTCATACACAGTCCTGTAATAAGCTATAATAGGTGTCTAGAACAGATACACCTACCGGTATTAGTTCATAATTGATACCTACAGAATACACACAAATTAGTAATGGATGAGAAAGCAAAAAATGAATAAACTGGAGGAGCTGTAGATTTGATTCTGGCAGCCCTCTATCATCAGACGCGTTCCCTGGTCAGTCATTTACAAGGCTGGCATCAATATGCATGCTTCCATGGGCTTGATTGAATGGACTTCATTAAAACTGCAGGCCCCAACTCTTCTTTGAAATAATCAAAAGGACCTTGCTTAGAAAGGAAATGCTGCGGATAAATACAGAAATAGGATCTTGAAAAGACGAAGGGAGAGTGCAAACAACAAGCTGGCAGAACAGAGAACAGTCATGAGAACTCTGCTTCCATTTCAATGGCTGTCCCATTTTGTGGCATAAGGACTGTTACAACATTGTATGCTTTATAGAAAAAAACACATACAAATACACACACACAAAAAAACTGCTTAACAAAACAAATATATGTTTTGAAATTTACGCTTCAGCAGTGATTCTTTTACATGGTAATCCCTAAATGCATTGTTTACAGGGATTCATTTATCAAAGACACAGTGTTGGATAGGCAAATGAGGAATACGGCCATTGACCAGTTTCTTGTTGTGTGTGTGGTTTTTTTTAAACTGTATTCAACTAGGGAACATATTGTAGGATTTGGAGCCCTATAATAGTCCTTTTGAATTTCAGGCTTAATCCATCTCTTTACTGTTACATTTTTTTGCGTTTGCGAGTTTAGAGTAATCTATTGGATTAAGGTAATGTGTTTTTTTAATCAAATTGGTTAAGAATGTTAAGACGACGGAAAAGAAATTACAAAATTAAAGCAAACTGACAAATCCGAAGTCAAAGTAGAAAATAAAAATAGATTTGCTACTGACAGTTTAATTGATTTAAATGATTTCTTGTTATTTGTTAGAATTAGGCTTTTTTTTAAAAAAAACAATCCATATTATAGACCTTACCCCCGAGGAAGTTGCATGTTTGCAGTGAGACGCGTGGGGATACTTAGGGCTTCATAACACATCCTCATCTTTTACAAGGGCACCTGCTTCACTGACGCTGGGTTGTTATTAGAGATGAGCGAGCACGCTCGGATACGGCAGTTACTCGAGCGAGCATTGCTCTTCTTCAGTAACTGCTTACTGGTCCGAGCGTGCTCGGGAAGGGGGGGGGGCGTCGGGCAGTGGGGGGGGGGGAGGTGAGAGAGATCACTCTCTCTCTTCCCCCCGCTAACCCCCCCGCCACCGCCACCCCCCCTTCCCCGAGCACGCTTGGACCAGTAAGCAATTACTCAAGAAGAGCAATGCTCGCTCGAGTAACTGCTGTATTCGAGCGTGCTCGCTCATCTCTAGTTGTTATGCTATATTCCTTGGTCTCTTATGGTTATTGGATTTTGAGATTGTGCCAGGAGGAGACCTTTTTCGTATCTACCCTTATGTGTCTTTGTATTTATATGTGTATTTATGCACTTTTTGGTTGATGCCATTGTATATTTTGCTTGATTGTTCTACATGCCAGGTAAGCCTATTTGTCTCGTTACAACTAAGGAAGGGAGGTTGCATTTAGTGCCCTATATGTAATTTATCATATGGTCTTTATTTGGAACTTTTAAAGAGTTTTTAACTCCGTTGGGCTTTCCATGTTGCAATCAAGGCATCCCTTTTTTGACTATTCTGTTGACATTGCTTATTGATTCTCGCCTTATGAGTGTGCCATGTGTTCTTGCACAATTTTCTTTCTTTTTTGCGAATGATGTTCCTTTTGTTCACCCATTATTATTGACTATATATTTTTGGTTGTGCTCATCGTTTTCAATTTGTTGTAGTCCATATTATAGACCTAATACCTAGACCCCTTATGGATCTACTGAATTGAAGCTAAGCTCTCAGTAGAGTTATCAAAATTAGTTTCAGTAGAATCTCGGACTTCTGGATTCTAAGACCTTATTCAGACGGCCATATGCGATTTGCACCTGAGAAAAAAAACCAGACAGCATGCAGACCCCATTCACTGCATGCTATACTCTTGTCCGTGAAAACAGACAAGAATAGGACATGCAACTTTTTTTTCCACGCAGACTATTGGTTTTGTGGGAAAACCTTTCATGTTGCTAGCTATAGTGGATTCACGTGCTGTCCGTTTAATACAAGGGCAGTGCAAGGATCAAAAATACAGCCATCTGAATGGGCCCTTAGTCTGCTAAATTCAGGTGCAATACTAGATATACAATATTATAGCCAAAGAGACTATTCACATGGATGTTTTTTCACATGAACTGATGGTCTGTGTAAAAGAAAATCACTACATTACCTGTCTTATCCGTTTTCACGAACAAAAGTGGAGTATGCCGTGAATGGGGGTCTATGAAAATTGGAAAGCGTACAAACAGTGTTTCTTGCTTGGAACTCTCATACGACTGTCTGAGTACAGCCCTAAATGATGTATGAATCATTGGGAAAAGGGAAAAGTTGAAAATATCACATGTAAAAAAAGCCTCTGTAGTATGACTGTGATATCCCATAAAGGCTGTTTTCAGATGACCATAATACAGCCACACTTTAACACTATGGCTGTATTGTGGCCCTTAACATGTTTACCTCCTGTAGTTCTACAGAATCCAACTGGGTGATTCTCTCACTAGGAAACCCACATGTTCCTCAATAACTTTTTCATTTTTCTATTGCTCCCTATGAAAATTGACATGGACAAAGATTATGGAGCAAATTTATGAAAACTGTCTAAAAAAACATCTGTCTATGCTGCCCTATAGCAACCAAAAGTAGCATACTATAGTATTATAGTATGTAAGGCTTGTGTCAGGATGATGGGAGTGGTACTGGATGGGAGGTATATTTCTCCCAGTCCCCTAGCATTCTGTCAGGTAGTTGGCTTACCTGATGGATAATTGATTAGTTGCTCTAGTGGATGGTTTTGAAAGGGACAGAGGAGATGTGCACACTCTTTCCCCTGCAACCATAAACAGTGTAAGCTGTGGACACTACTATGGTGAGAAAAGTTTGGAGTGAGTATTGGACTTTGTATTTGGACTTAAGTTGTTAGGCTGCGTGGGCTAGTCACCAATCGGTAGTGATGGCTATTTATGTTTAGTTAAAGAAGGCCAGGAAGACTTTATTTTGATTGTACTGTCTGGAGGGCCTGATGTTTGTATTGCTGCACCTTCAGTTGAAGAGAAATTAACATTACTTTGAGTTGGAAGATCCGTCTTCAGACTGCTTGAAGTGAAGTTGATTCCTGTGGTACCTATTCAGGGTGATCCTGAGCTCATTTCCCCACAAACTTAAAAAAGACACATATCTATCTGGTTCAGCCAATTGTCCTGCAATACTGATCCAGAGGAAGGCAAAAAGCCCTATGAGGTCCAAGCTATTTTTCCTCTTTTTATGGAAGAAAATTCCTTCCCCACCCAAGTCTGGCAATCAGAATAATCCCTGGATCACCAACCCTTTAGTGCACTGGCATAGCTATAGGGGATGCAGTTGCACCTGGGCCCAGGAGCCTTAGGGGGCCCATAAAGCCTCTCTTCTCCATATAGGGAGCCTAGTCCTATGAATAAAGCGTTATAGTTGGGGGCCCTGTTACAGGTTTTGCATTGTGGCCCAGGAGCTTCAAGTTATGCCTCTACTTTAAGGGGTTAAGAGAAGTTGGGGGGCCCCAAGATAAACTTTTGCACCTGAGCCCATGAGCCTTTAGCTACGCCCCTGCTTCAGGGACTATAATATGTAATAGTGTTACACTCAAGAAAGGTGTCTAGGCCCCTCGTGTACTCTTTCAGTGAGTTCACAATCACCCCGTTCTCAGACAGAAAGTTCTACAGTCTCACTGCTTTTACAGTAAAGAACCCGCTTCTATGTTGCTGTAGAAACCTTCTTTCCTCCAGATGTAGAGGATGCCCCCTTGTAATAGTCACAGTCCTGGGTATAAATAGATGATGGGAGTAATCTCTGTATTGTCCCCTGATATATCTACAGTATACATAGTTATTAGGTTGCCCCTCAGCCGTCTTTTTTTCTAAACTAAATAATCCCAATTTGCATAACCTCTCTGGGTGTTGTAGTCCACTTTTTCAATTTTTTAAATTTAGTTGCCCGCCTTTGAATCCGCTAAAGCTCTGATATAACCTTCTTGAGTACCGGTGCCCATGACCATGTGTGGTCTGACCATTGACTTGTAAAAAGGAAGAACAATGTTTTTGTCATGTGCCTCTAGACCTCTTTTGATGCCCCCATGATCCTATTTGCCTTAGCAGCAGCTGCCTGACGCTGGTTGTTCCGTTAAGGTTTGCAATTAACCAAAATCCTCAATCCTTTCCATGTCAGTGTTCCTCAGTGGTTTCCCATTTAGTGTGTAATGGTGACATGTATTTCCTCTGCCCATGTGCATGACCTTACATTTAGCAGTGTTAAACCCCATTTGCCACTTTTGTGCCAAAGTCCCCAACTATTCTCTTGCAACCACATTCTGTCCTCTCTTGTGTTAATTACAATCACAGGGAGACTTTCCTTTTCAAGACCACTATGAGGAATGAAAGCTGAGCTGTGATTGGTTGCTATAGGCAACAAAGACAGGTTTTGCTTTAGACAGTTTTGTAAATCTCCCCATATGTCTACTATACCATCACACCTCTTAATGAAGGGGACTGTACCCGTGACCACCAAACAGGCGTTTGACAGTGTGCTACAAACATACTAAGTTGAACCACGTGTGTTTAATGTTTGTGAATACTGGCGAATGGGGTCATTGAAACAATGTTAAAGTATAGTTCAGCATAAGTATGGTGACGGAAGTGTACAGACAAAATTCTGCGTTCATAAATTAACGAAAGTTTTTTTTCAACCAGATGGTGCAGTGTACCACATATCTGCTGCAATATCGAGGGAAAATGAAAGATATTATAGTTACCGATTAAATTTGAAAAATCTGTAGCCGCCAAGATCACCAGACCTGATGCCACTTGATTTCTTCTTGTATGATTTTCTGAAGCACTGTGTATACAGTAATAAGCTGCAAACAACTGACACCCTCAGAGACGTGATATGGCAGGAGGTTGCTGCCATTACCGATGTCACATTAGCAGATGTCTTTGCCAATATGCACAATTGGATACAAAAGTGCCTGGATGCTGCAGGGGGCTGTTCTCAGCATATGCTCTAGGCAGGCCTTATTTTACAACATCCAAGGTAAATATAGATCAATTTTCATAGAAACCAGGAAAAAATTACAAAGTCATTGAGGAATGTTTAGCTTTCCTAGCGAGAGAATGGCCCTGTAGAACCCCATGATGACGTGACACCAGTGGCATTGAATTGTACAAATTTCAGGTATAATCTCTTCAATTCATACACAAAAATGTGATGGTATGAAACAGCACTGTTATTTTTACATACAAATGCAGGTATTTATTTTATTATAGTGCTATCTTTTTATTTCATTGAAACCCTTTTTGTACATGTAAGATTTATATGAATGGAAAGCTCAGGAGGACGTATTTCTGGGTATATGTGAGCTGTCTAGTAGTCCTACCATCATGTAGGAATGCCTTCCACCATATATGCTTCTTCTAGTAGGCACCATTGGGAGTCTATAAGACAAATAGCCATATTTTTTTTACTATTAGGTGAAGGCTACATTGCGACTTTGGCCCTGACACAGGTCGCATGGCCAAAGATAGCAATGTTACCCTACAACTTCCTACTCTAATAGAAGTAAATGTAGGTCACATTGCAACTTGCAATTTGATGGATCCATGACACTCGGGTTGCATAAATTCTGGCAAGAGTGGATTTTTTTGCCAGCTGTGGGTCGTAGTCGCTACTACTTATGAGTTGCAACATGTCACACATTGACTTTTGTTAGGTTAAGGCCCAATGCACACGGCCGGATTTGCATTGCGGAATCCGGAACGGGCGTCTGCCTTCGGATTCCGCAGCAAATACCTGTCATGGGGGAAAATCGCAGCATGTTCTATTTTGAGCCAGATTCTGTGTGGACGGCTTTCATTGAAGTCAATGGAAGCCGTCCGACCCGCGGCCCTTCCGCAATCATCATTGCGGAAAGGCTGTGGTATCCACATCATCGCATAGCAGCGGCGCAGCATTATCTGCACTGCGCATGTGCAACAGCACGCCAGCTGACATATCCACAGCACAGGTTAAAACAATCCTAACAGGTATGCATCGGTCCCTGGCCGGGCACAGGGTCAGATTCTGCTGCGGAATTCCACATGCGGAATCCAACCTGGCTGTGTGCATTCAGCCTAAGAAATCACAGGGCTACGCTGCAATCTTTGGCCAAAGTCAGCATGCAGACCTAGAATTAGATGTACTTTTACCAGAAAAAAAATGCAAAGAGTGAAATTTGCGTCAAGTCTACAATGTCTCTACCCCAACATGAGCGGATCTTCAGCGGATTTGCCTATATAGATTTTGCAGTGGATAAGCAACGTTAAACACGGGACAAAATATTCTGCAACAGCATAGTGGAATATGTGCTCATGTGGAATATTTAGCACCAAAATCTGCACTGCTAACATGAAGATTTTGATGCAGAATTGAAAATTACAGAATTCTGGCAGCAAATTTGCATCAAAATTTGCAGTTGGTGCTGCAGATTTTGGTGCTGTTGCGGAACACTCCATCTCTTAGAAGAACAGTAGTGTAATCTGCAGCATTAACTTCAGAATCGGATCTGTATAAGGGCTTATTCACACGACCATATATACGCAGCTATTTAGCCGCATCAAAAAATTTGCGACCATCTGAAGCACTGGATTCTATTCTATTTAAGCATTAGTAGTCATTCCGAGAATTTTTGCCGACCGAGTGATTTCCACGCTGCAGCGTATTTCCTTGCCATCACGCTGCAGCCGCTAATTAAGTTCAGGACTAGAGATGAGCGAATGTACTCGGATAAGCACTACTCGTCCGAGTAATGTGCTTTATCCGAGTACCGCTGTACTCGTCCTGAAAGATTCGGGACGCGCTGCGGAGCGGGGAGCTGCAGGGGAGAGCGGGGAGGAACGGAGGGGAGATCTTTCTCTCCTTCTCTCCCGCCCGCTCTGCCCCGCTCCCCGCTGCGACTCACCTATCAGCAGCGGAGCGCCCCGAATCTTTCAGGACGAGTACAGCGGTACTCGGATAAGGCACATTACTCGGACGAGTAGTGCTTATCCGAGTATGTTCGCTCATCTCTATTCAGGACTTGATCGCCGCTATTCTTCATTCATGCGATTTTACAGCAGCTTTGGGTGAACGTAAAAATGCATATGGTCATGTGAAAGAGGCCTTTACTGTATTTAATGCATAGTACAGCAAGGAAGACAATTGTATAGGCCCCAATGTCATTAACCCTAGACATACTGTATTGGAAACAAATTCAGTGTGCTCTAATTAGAGTTCCTTGCTAGTATTAGCATCAGTATGTTAGTGCATATCACTACCTCCATAGACATTCTATTTATTGCTACTCTAGGCACAAAAGTATTGAGCAGGTAGGGGATCTACAAAGGAAGGATTATAACAAAGATGCTATTTTTTAAATAAACATGTGAGATTTGACTCCCATGTTAGTAACATCCATCTAGCTACAAGGTACACATGCTCAGCCATTCACTCACCTATTTCCTATAGAAGTAGGTGACATCTCCGTAAACGCAACAAGCAATTTCTTGATCTTATTATTTTTCTTAGTATAGATTTCTAATTAATTTTGTACTAAACAAGTAAGCCATCATGAATTCAGCACTGAGCAGCCTATAAAGGAGAACACGATATCTCAGAACAGGCCTACGCAGGAAGAGAATAAGGCTGCCCATATACAGTACATTGTGACCTGATTTGATGGTCCAATTTTAATCAGGAGATAAAAAGGAAAGAGGCCGGCCATCAGGGCTCATGGCCCTTTAAGGTGATGGGTGATACCTGATTTGTTGTGCATTTGTTATTACCTGTCAGGTATCAGTAGTAACATTGTGCAATACATTGAGTTGTGATGCTGCAATATATTGTCATTGATCACAGTTTAAAATATATTAGGTTTGTCGGTATCTGTTCAAACAAAATGGAAGCTATATAAAAAAGAAAAAAAACACTTAATTTGTATATCCGGTTACAGAAAATGGCAGGTAGCTGGTATCGTTACCGCTCACCTGTTAGTGCTGCGTCCCACACACCAATATCAGCGTGTATGCATTATGCACTGACGACTCCGGTCTACTAATCAGCGGTGTAATGTGAAGATCATGGAGCTTTATTTGGCGCACCTCCATAGATCCAGGCAAGGTAAATATAAAGGTCTTTATTATAAATTCAGCGCATAACATCAGAGGCAACGCATCTTACTAGCAGGAGCGGTAGCATCATCAGGCCTGACAAAGCTACCAGTCCTGGTAGTCAAACACGTTGCCTCTGATGTTATGTGCTAAATTATAATAAAGACCTTTTTACTGACCTTGCCTGGATCTATGGAGGTGCGCCAAATAAAGCTCCACGATCTTCACTTTACACAAACATGGAGCCATGTGTTAGTAGATATGGCATTTTCTGATGTAAATGGATGTAATTTTTTTAATGACACTTAATACATGATTCCTAATGTCTTACTGGTCTTCATTGTTGGCCAAGCATCGGTCTGTTTATGGATGTGTACAATTCACAAAGATGAGTCACAATCACTATAAAAGAGTTACATTTCTCCCCAGAAATGTGGATTACTCCAAGTTTGGCTCTGACTACACTGAGGTGCATTGTCTAAAGAATTCCCCTGTTCTTCACCCATAACTCCGACAAGGAGGTAGGGACTTCCAGAATAGTCACTGACTAATGGCAGGGGAACTGTGGTGAATAACTTGTAGCAAAGTCAGGAACATAGCAATACAACAGCAGTCAAAAGACAAGCAAACAGTCTGCAGTAGAGACAATACTCTAACAGGAACATTAGACAGGCAAGAGTTTACCTTGATCTTGCAAAGGCCGGAACCCCCTTTAATTAGATTTCCAAGGCCAACTGGGAGCACATCTAAGGGCATAGGTTTCCCTAACAACCCAACTCTACTGGTGGTGCAGATGAGAAGAGCCAAGCTGAATCCAGCAGGGTGGCAGCTGAAGACAGGAACAACAGAGGTGTCATCCACTTGCATAGTAGTTGGATACAGCTGGCACCACAACCACTCAGAGAGCAGCACTACAGCCACTCAGAGGAAGTTTACAATAATTTAGCGTGTGTATGTGAATAAGACTTTGTTCACATCTGTGCTGTTTCCTTTCCATTGGTATTCCACTACTTTTTCTGGCAAGCAAAGCAAACTGATGGTCACCATTATAAGTCAGTAAGGATTTGTTAGTATCTACAATATTTGAGACAAGCACCATCAAGGGTATCATAGCTGTATTATGACAGAAGCCATGATTGTAGATCAACAGCACCTAATACATAGGCACAAGACAACGTCCTCCATCCTTGTAATACTGGGATGTATACTGTACCACAGTGACATTATGCACATCAGCTTCCTTAGTTGCTCTTTGAGCTACAAAATTTAGAAATAGAAATACCTATACCAACAAGACAGGTTGGGGCTTTCTTTTATAAAGAGCTTTAGAAAAAGAACAACTGGAGTCTGATTGATAGCTTGGGTTTCCTTCACTTTTTCCCACTCTCTAGTTTTGATAAAAAAATGTATTCCCAATCAGATGAGCATTTTGATGACTGTTCTTGGATTTTTTGCATATTGGAGCGTTCCTCTTCCACAGCATACATGTCCAGATATTTTGCTGTGATTAGAAAGATATTCATTGAAATTTGCATTATTTGTAATGCCTCATGACTGTTTCTAGACGTCATTATCTCAGTTATTTTGACTTGTGTAGCTACTAGAATCTTAAAAAACCCATTCAATATTCTCCATTCTGTAGGAGATGAAACATCAATATTTCCTGTGAAATTAGCCTTCCCACAATTTACTGCTATTTATGAAATAACCTAAAAATGTGACTGCAGCAGCAAGTAAACCTTTCCACTTCACTTGGGTTTGTTCCATGCTTGGGTTAGGTAGGTCCTATTCGTGCTTAAAAACATGGACCCACCGGAGGATCGACTGGTGGCCCGGGGCAACTTCCTTACATTTTCTAAGAGCTAAGCCTTTCCCCAAAGCAAGTGTCCATGGCTTTACTCATATGATAATTATCCTTTTTCTATTCTTTTAGCAAGAGAAAAAGTATTTTCAAGTGTTTGAATAAAATCTAGATAAACTAACTTCAGTGTATTAAAAAGCCCCATGATGCATTACATTACCAATATATATATGCTTTAAGCTACATCTCCATTTTACACTCATAAGTAAGCTAAACTCTGTTGTTTAATGGTTTTAAAAGGTGGCCTATTTGTATAGTTTATTCCATACCCATCTAGCTATTTATGTTGCATCAGCCCTGTTTTACAAAGCACTCTTCTAATATTGTGAAGGCTTCCTGTAAATTAAATGACAAATGAACTTAACAGAAATAATAGTATCAAACTGCAGCCTAGTGTTGTTGCAAAGTACTCCAGCAATTCTTTTTAAGCAACTTTTTAAATGGTATTTTGCTATGGTTATGTTAAAGTGCCTATCCTTGCCACGGATTTACTTTCTTTTGCAAGCAGCTACAAGGCAAATAACTTTTTGAAGGTGCATATCCTGGAGGTGCCCACTGTCATATATTCCATATAGCATAGAAGATTCAAGAACAGCATACAGTTCATGAGATGCAAAGAAGTGCAAGGTTTACTGAAACTCCAATGTCACCAGTAAAAAAACAGCAATATTTCAAACATGTCCTTTTTAAAGCTGAGTTGGCGGACAATGGAAGGGGACTAAATGGTTGCCATTAATTGATCTACAACGTATGAAAGCTTAGGTAAAAGGTAAAGTCGTGATTGACTCCTAGGGTGACATTACATTGTGACGCTTTCTGGGCAGATTGTTTTTGCAGGGTGGTTTGCCATTGCCTTCCCCAGTCATCTTTAACTGGGTCCTCATTTTACCCACCTCGGAAAGATGAGTTGGTGAAATGAACCATGCAGGTATTGAGCCGGCTACGTGAACCATACAGTGATTGAACCTGCAACCCTCAGGTCTTGAGCGAGAGCGTAGGACTGAATTCTGCTGCCTTAACACTCTGCACCACAGAAAGCTTAGCGATATAGTTTATGTGCTGCAAACTGAGCTTTCAACATCAATGGCTTAACACAAGCTTAAGCTTTAAAAGAATATCCCCCTATGTCCTATGCAGAATAAATACCACATTGCGTGTCCTATGAAGGGTAAAGACTATATTACATGTTCTGCAAAAGATAAAGATGATATCAGATTCTCTGAAGAATAAAGAGTACTGTATGTTAAGATCATGTATGTTAAGGTAATATATGTTTTGTCAAAAGTTAAGACCAGACTACATGTCATTTGAAAGATAAGGTCTATACTACATGTTCTCTGTAAGGTTAATACTATATAACATGTGTGAAAGACTGTATTACATATCCCATAAACGGTAATGACCATATTGCCTGTACTATTAAGGATAAAGACTATATCAAATTTCCTATGAAGGATAAAAACGATATAGTATGTTCTGATATGAGTTGACTACATCATATGTTCTGTCAAATTTAGCATCCAGGCTCTTCATACTTTCCATTGAGTTATGCACTATAAGTGTTTATTGAGATATAATGACTAGCCTGCAATACTATATTAGCCAAATTGAATTAATTGTGAAAATATGAATGTAGAATTATTAGAGCTTAATTAGAAAATACTGCCTGATGAACTTCATGCTGTGTGCTGCAAAAAGGAAATCAGATTGTTTATTGTAGATGTTCAGTGGCAAAAGGGGAATTCATTGCCCCTCCATCTCCCTTCACAATTAACTTTCCATCAACTCCTACACTTGATGTTGTCTCAAGGATATTTGCACTAGGGGGGGAGTGGGTGGAACTAGCTAGATGGGATGTGCCACCGGTCCTGCAGGGGGCATGCATCATATCACTGCTATAAAGTGACTGGGTATGGAGTGTTCTGCAACCATCCAGTGCTGAGCACAGACAATACTGATTGGCAGGTGAGATGTAGGACCCAATGATATCTTAAATGACTCTCTTCACCAATGACTGTACAGACAGTAATCTGAAAGTGTTAACCGTATCAGAGACAGAAGATGAAGAGAAAAGACTCCTTTACAGATTTGTAAAAATAAACAGTGCATTAATCTTTTATTGTATTACGCCAACAGCAACCAAGGTGATAATACGGAATCTTGTATGAAGGCGTCTGATATTATGCTCAACCCTTATTGTACGCTGTATATGTCTCTTCATTGCCCTCTAGAGCACAGAAGGAGGTGGTTGAGCCGTACTCAGAATATGTTCCTGTGACGTTCGGCTTTCAGTCTATCCATACTGATCTGGGTAAATTAGTACACATGTGAATATACTGTGAAATATAGTATTAGCACTAGCATTAATAGGGCTAGCCTTCCTAATATACCTAATTCATACTGGGTTAGCATTTGGCTTATGTATTATATGTTGCATTAGTTTTGTGTATGTGCTGAAATGTACAGCATGATGGAAGATGCTGATACTAATAAATCAGTAAATAATCAGACTCCTCATGATCAATGCATTCTATATGGGACAATGTATTATCTTGCACATAGACAACATTGACAAATACTTTCCTTACTGTTGGTGTAGGTTGCGTTCACATATATTAGTGGCGTTCTGGAGCAGACACAACTGATGACATTTGTGTGCACTTCGTACACCAGTTCAGCATCAACAGCCTGCAGGCTACTTCAGATGGGCGCATGCTCAAATACGCTCGCCCCTACAGTCACATGGGCGACTATTAGCCATGTAAAAACGCCTGTCCTGCGAAGATAGGACATCAGTGGCCAAATAGGCCGGACGACGCTTTAACGCAGCTGGAAAAGATAGGTCTTGCCCTATCTTTCTGCTGCAGTCAGCTGGTGGCTTCCATAGGCTTATATGGGAGCTGCCGGCAAAGGAAGAGAGCTTAGCAGCGACTAGCGCTACTAGAACATGTCAGCTGGATCTATTTCAATAATAGAAGCCGTGCTGAGTATTTATGCTGGTCAAAAGAATTCCGAGTTGCGATGTATATACGCCGCATCTGGCCATGTGAATGGATAAGAAAATGTGAGATTTAGTCATAACTTGGTCGCGTTTATTTTCTCGCAAATGTGATTATGGCTACAATGTGGCCAGCATATAATCACAATGCCTGTGTGAATGAGGCCTAAGCCCTGAAATAGCTGGACAGAAAAACACTGCATGCAAAGTTCTGTCCGATGCAGGGAGGCATCCACCATCAAAATGTGTCTAATGATGCCTGAAAGTGAGCAGTTCAAGGTAGATGATGAGTATAGTAGTATGTTTTTAAGGGCTGAAACAGATGAACGTGAAGCCTCGCAATTATGTGTGGGGGAAATTCCTACATGTATAACATGGAGAATAGATCCCATTAATTTCAATGGCTTCATTCTCACTTCCTTTATTGGTGTTTTTTTTTTTGGAGTGCGCAAAAAAATATCTTTCTGCGTTTTACACACCGAAGACCTCCATAGAGATCTATGGGAGGAGCGCAAACACACGCCTCTCCCTGTGCGAGTAGGCGCTAAATGCAATGCATACCCATGATCACCGGCACCTCGCAAATTAGCATTTTAAATGAGGAGCTGTGCCTGCACAAATACGCTCCGTATTTGCACAAGCATGAGCGCTAAATACACTCCTTCAATGAGCAAAAAAATTGCGCAGGAGCAAGCGTACTACGTTGCACACTCATCTGTCGAAGCCCTAATACTGCATGGCTGAATTCACATAGGCGAGTACAATGTAGGTCCAAAAAAAATCAAATCTACATCATGTTGTGTTTTACTGCGATTTTTCTGTGATTGCAACGTGTTGGGCGTAAAATGTACATTGCATTGCTGTATATGCATTTTTCACATGTGAGTAAAAATAAAAATCGCATGTGTTTCCAATAGTTAAAATGGTAAAATACGCATCGCACTCACAAACCGCATGACATATGCGATTTTGTCACACTCTCATCAAAAATAATGGGCAATTCTTGAACAATCACCCAAAAATAAAACACGCTGCAATCTTTCAATCTCGGACTCCCTCTTGGTCTGAGAGAAAAATTGCTTATGTGAATTAACGCATTGGAATGAATAGGTTCATTTTAGGTGCAAGTTCTGTCCTCCTCGCAATTGGACAGAACTCTTACGTGAATATCGTTTGTGTGAATACACCCTATATCACATGTCTACAAAAACATTTACCTATTTATTCTGCTATTTACTATTTAACTGCTGGAATAGCTGTTCTTATACATATATACAACTATACTTACAATGGCACTGAAATACTTTACTAGATTCACTGCCATCAGGGACAATGAATACATTTCATAAATGTGTATGGAGCAATGATATCCAAGCACAATAATGCTATGCATAAATAATATATATATATATATATATATATATATATATATATATATATATATATATATATATATATATATAACTCTGCTTCACTTAGGCCTATTAGTGGGTTGAATTGTTTCATTAGGTAGAAGAACACATTTGTGAAAGTCTAAACCCTGCAAAATAAAAGATGTCTGGGATCAGGAAGATACTCACACCCAGCAGGTAATGAGTAGTTACAGCACACTGCCTGCATTTACCATGACATTTTTCAAATGCAGAATGTCTTTAAAAGGCAAAGGACCTGCATGTAGAGAGGGTTAAGCCTGGTGTGTAAGCAGCTGCATTTCTGAGTAATTATTCTATAGAATGCATAATTAATAGTATCAATGTGCCAGATCAGGCAGAAGAACAATGTGGTTAGACTGGAAAAATATCATTTTTACTTGAGATAGAGATAGAGAGAGAAATGTGAAAATAAGACAGAGTGAACACAAAGGAAGAAAACACGGTTCTTGTAAAGAATAAACAAATATTTCCAATGATATTAGCAGCTGGGAACCTGAGTGTTAATAGAACAATGAAAAAATTACCATTTTATAAACAGAAAAAGATACAATTCCGTGGTGTAGTCAATGGTGAATGAGGCCACATTCTTAACTGCTAGTCCTAGCACCTATGCTATAAAGGGTGCTCTATATTGGAAGGGGAAGGGTGTGTTTATTTCCCATGCCATAGAAGACAATATATCGTATGCTTGTGCTGTGAGTTTTATATATGTGTATCCCATAACAAAGAAAATATCTTGTCAACTACATTGAACACCAAGGTTACTGCAAGCATATGACTTGAAAGATTGAGAAAAGACAATTTGATTCTTAAAAGGATTATGCCACACTTTGGATCTTGTTTCATAAAAATTGATACAGTTGGTCCTTGAATGCCCTAGGCCCTAGAGTAGTATTTCCTGTACTCTAGCACAGCACAAGCACAGAGGTGCTAAAGGAAAATTGCACAAGTGACAAGTAGGAGAGCTACATAAAAACTACCAAAATCTTGGGCTTGGGTACCATATGTCTGACTGTCATATTTGTTCCTCCTGCGTGGTAGTGAAATGCTGGAGGGAAACTGTTTCTGTAGGATAATTTCTGGTATCCGGCAGTGTTTATGGCATTACTCTGTCTGGCAATGGACAATAGTCCGGTGCACAAAAATGTCATCATATGTGTCTGGCTTAAGCATAAAACATTTGGCTGGACACAACCAATCATGTTCAACCCACTTTATTGTGTAACATTAGAAATGATGTCATCTTGTGCTATGATATATCTGAAATCAAGCTGATAGCAACCAGACACAAAGAGGATTTTAGTTAAAAATATGTCAATGTCCACATTGAGTTCTACTCCTCTACAAATGTCATGATATCAGATTAATTCAAAAACTGGTTACACTATAAGGGCTCCTTCACACGAGTGTATGTGTTTTTGCAGTCAACCGCACGCGACATTAAATCGAGCTTAATTAGCATTTTCTCGTCCATTCACACAACCGGGTGCGACGTATTAGCGAAAAAACAAGCCACAGCCCAGAAAGCCCTCGCTTGACATAAATGCTTGGAATGACTGCAAATGCCTAAATAGAGGCACCTGTAAGCTTTTCCCTGCGTTGGACGCTGCTAAACTCCCTCCCCCTCCCTTTTTGTCCAGCTCCCATAGGAGTCTATGGGAGCCGCCAGCATATATCGGTTGAAGGATTGATCTTTTCCGGCAGCACAACATTTTGGGCGCTGATTTTGGGCGCGCGTGTGATATTTTTTTCTGGCGCAACATTTTTATGTGACGCAAAATCGCCTATATGAACCAATTCACAGGAATCCAATGCGTCAGATGGTCACGGTTTTTGGCTGGTGTGAAAACTGCTGTATATAAAAGTCTATGTACAAAGGAGAAAAAACTTTTATTAAAACATACTTTTGTTTGATATCAACGTAATTTTAGATAGAACTTAAACATAACTATTAATGATACCTAGTACAGTGACAGGGGTTCATAAAAGAGATTTTCTATTAGTCTGTAGCTGGTGCTATGATATACAATTCAAAAAGCACATTCCCATGCAGTAGGTTTCTGGACTGCGTGGCTTTGTTCACCAGCCACATAGTTTTGTTGTGTGTGCGCATATATATATATATATATATATATATATATATATATATATATATATATATATATATATAAGTGTGTGTGTGTGTGTGACAACACACTATGAGCACAGTTTGTCTTTCTACACATATTTAATTATGCACCTAGTGCAGCTGCTGTGTCTTTAACAAAATACTATCGCACCCTGAAATTCAACCATTTATTAACAGAGAGCAATAGATAGAAATATTGAAATACAGAGAATTTGTATCAGTAAACATATTTTATATAACTGTTAAACCAGTAAACATGTTAAAGTGTTATAAGCTCATCACATTATCACTAAAATGAATATAATACAGTATAAGACTACCTTGTTTCAATTACCATTGCAGAAGCATTATGTGACAGTCCAACGTGTGTAATACAGAATCATAAAAATATGATATGTAAACAACATAACAAGGTTAGCGCCACCTAGAGTTCTAATGTATAATCTGTGTCTGTTAGCCGGAGCCTATGAAATTGGAGCTGCAGGCACACTGGCAGGGGCTGACTGGGCACTTGCACACAGCTATGCCCTGCCCAACTCAATGAGCAATCCTCACTGCCATCAAACACAGACCTATCTACTGACTGATGAGTCTCTCTGGCCCTGTGCCTGTCCCTATGGAAGCCCAACTCCCCTGGCCCCTTGATTGTGATAATAAGGACCTGCACACAAAGCCAGGGTAAACGTTGTGTAGTTGTCTGCTCACCAACTGCTGCCATCCCTCACTCTTCCTCTGCTGGGCTTGTTTTGTTTAATTAAACTCAACGTCACTTTCTATTTTCTGCATGACTGATTATCCCTTCCTTTATTGAAATTATTTATTTAGAGATGGCAATGCTATGTATAAACAGCAGTGTATCTGGGATAGTACATGTGAGTGCACCCTAGAACATACTGTAAAAAAAGAGGTACAAAGGAAGATAAAAGGTTAGAGAATTGGGAAAAAGTAGAAAATCCTGAAGGTTGGAAGGATGGAAAATGGACGGCAGAAAGAAAGAAGGAAAACGAGGAAGGATGAAAATAGGGAAGGAAGGAGAGAAAGAGATAGGCATAAGAAAGAGAGAGAGAGGGAAAGGAAGGCAGGAAGGAAAATGGAAGTAAGGAAAGAAAAAAGGGAAGGAAGGAGAGAAAGGAAGAGAAGAAATAGGAAGGAGATAAAGAGAGGAAGGAAAGGAGGGAGAGGGGAGGGAAGGGATAAGGAAGAAAAGAAAATGGAGTTTTATATTAAAGAGGGAGAGAGAAAAAGAGGTTTCAGAGATAATGTGAACGTGATGGAGGGATATTTGAATCCTTGAATATTTGGACGGTAAACGCTCCATCAGTTGTAAAACTGGAAGTTGCCATCAGGTCATGTGATACCAGTCTATCTGCAGATTCCTGTGTATTTCCATAGTTATCTGAAACACGAGACAGTTCGCACAAAAATCTACTAAAATGTGATCATTGGCCGATCTTTCATTCGTAAAGAAGACTATTACATATGCTAGTTATTTAAGAAAGACTTGTAAGAAAGTTCTGGCTGTGTAATATATAATGTATGTAACCACTTTAACACGAGTTGCTTTTTCTCTCCCTCCTTATGCATCCATTTATAAGCGTTGCATGAAAGGTTGGATCCATGTTCAGTATATGGCACAATGCTCTTCAAGGAGATGACTGTATAAGTATTTTATGCATGTTCGAATGAAAGCCTGGTGAGGTGTTTACTTTTTATGCAAATTACTTTTATTTATGCTATTAGGGAGGGCAGAATTATGTTTTACTATATGCTAGTAAGGGGTTAATCTGGCAACCAATCCCTAATCTGGGAACAAATACCATACAAAATGAATGAAAGACAGAGCACTGCTAGTGGAAACAAGCTTCATGCACGTGTTCAATTTACATACTCCTGTAACCTGTCAGCACAGTGCAATTGGAAATCCTACTTTGTCTTCACCGGTCATTTGATCTCCTTTGTATCTTTTCTTTTATGACTTTTGCTATACTTCCACATGATATTACTACCATTTCATTATTATATCTATTTATCTATCTATCTATCTATCTATCTATCTATCTATCTATCTATCTATCTATCTATCTATCTATCTATCTATCTTTCTATCTATCTTCATTCCCTTTTCACAAGTAATTATTTTGTAAGTTGCTAACATCCTGTATCTGATCCCCAACTAATAAAGACACACATAAGAACTTGCATACTAACATATGCATCTTTATTCAATGGAGTTACTGTTCCCGCATGGTCAGCAAATTGAAGATACGTTTAAGCATTCATCCTTTTCTGAGGATCAATGGACTAACTTTATTTCCATGGAATGGTGGTGTTAAATTGTCATTAATACAGTATTGCAATTGTCATAATGGAAATTGCAGAGTAATCCCTCCCGTACAGGGAAGGATCTCTATAGTTTTCACAACTGTATACATAACTAAAATGCTAATACAGTATATCCACTCATCTGCTGGTACTTTTTTTAGCCTTTATATTGGGCTCGTGCCATAAATGTATATAACACACCTAGATATGCTATCTATTAACCATCGACTATACTGCATTGAGTATATTGTATCTATTAATTTAATATCTTATCCATGAAGGAGACTGTACACAAGTAAAAGTATCTAAAATCAGATTGAATATTGTATCTTTTGAATACGTGTATTATTTATACTCATAAGTCTTTTATCACTATATTCATGCACCGATATAAAATGTCATATACATCTTTCAGCTGTTTTTCAATAATACTGTACAATACTGAGATTATATGAATGAGTTATGGTACATGTGCTCTCTGATGATCCCAAACCTGTTAAGCAGTCCATTTAATTGCTAGTTCCACAATAAACCAATGTTAATGTTATAAGAACGTTTCATGGAACTCAACTTGGTACAGTATCAAGGACAGACCTGCTCAGAGGCGATGAATAGGCTTGTTTTATATGAAAGGTGTCTATTTAATACTGAAAGGGTGGGCTGGGGGTTAAGAGAAATGTTCCAATTGCTACAATGGAGAGGCAAACAATCATTTATCTTTTATATTATGTAGGTATTCAACCTGTAAACCTTTAGCATGTGCCTAGATTACACTACATTTGATTAGCGAGGTGCTGAATAAATAGTACAACCATATGCAGATTGTTCATTTTGGAGCTGACATGGTAAAATATAAAATAATATAAAAAGTATATAAAATAAACCAGATATGCATATAGTGTAATGGCGGCTACTGTATGTTAACATAATATAGATCAGTTGTCTTCCTGGTACTCTAATGGCATTGGATAATTAACTGTTTCTGTACTGGATAAGGGTGAACACACACAGCATTTTTTGGAAATCCCTCTTGCAGTTTTTGATGCACTTCTTTGAGCCAAACGTGGACTAAAAAAGAATGAGAACCATAAGGAAGGGCTCTTAGTTCTCCTGCTTGCTGGTTCCACTTCTGCTTTGGCTCAAAAACTGCATCAAATTCTGCAAATGTGTTTTTCAAAAAATGCTGTGTGAGGCCACCCTAATTTATATTGTGCTGTATGGCAGTTTGTGGGTTCCTTATTAATTGGAATACTTAGAGTTCCTGTAATTTGTCTGATACATAAATAGCCCTACCGATTATATTATATAACCTTCACATGAGTGTGATGAGTAAGTGCAGGTTAGCAGAGTGCAGTAAACTACAGTGTGTTGTAGAGGAGGTGACAAGAGGCAGGACAAGGAGGAGGAGGATCACATCTGGAGCGCTGGGTTGTCGTTTCTAGAATGGGAAAACTGCTCAGAGGTGACAACTGCTAATTACCAGCCACCCTAATCTGCAGCCACTTAAAGAGACGGGAGCACAACTATATAGATAAACTAAGAGATCACAGCCCCCCCTCCCCAGAAATCACCATCCTGATACACATACAATGTGATCACAACACTGGGACATGTAAAGCCAAACCACATCGATTGTGACAATATCATTTGTGTGTTTACATTTGGGGCACCATATAAAATACTGCTAATTCTCATAATAGTAGTAATAAAACTATAACTTAATCTAATGATTATTTAAATGAGTCATACAAAGATTAACACATCTGCGATACTAGTAACATAAATAAGCTTTGTGGAATAAGTACAGTGGATAATATCTGTCAATTTCTATGTGTTCATGTCTGTATCTATCTGTAGTTATCTATAGAATAACAATATCCATGTAGTGTAACATGAATGTATTTTTCTTTGTACTGCAGTAATGATATTTATTGCCTTACATCTATCTATCTATCTATCTATCTATCTATCTATCTATCTATCTATCTATCTATCTATCTATCTATCTATCTATCTATCTATCTATCTATCTATCTATCTATCTATCTATCTATCTATCTATCTATCTATCTATCATCTAGTCATGTCAGGACTATACTGAGGACTCTATTGAGTGTGTTAGCTGTCCACCACTGTGGTGCTGAAACTCCCTTTAGCACCGGAAACGTTCATATTGCTGGTCTGTACACCCAAATAACAAAGTTAGTGGAATTCCATAGAATTATATGGCTCATATACAATTATAGCTCTATATGTGAAATGTGCGCTACATGAAGCAATCTTGTTTGTTGCGATTTGTAGTACAATACGATAGAAAACCCATAGGAAGATTTCAATTCATGTAAATACTGAGATTTTAAGTAGTGCATATGAAGTTGAATAATGAATTCTATAAACCGTTCTCACGTGGCTGTTCTTTATACAGTTCTTACAGTTTATATTTAATAATTGTATTTGGTTTGCTCTAATCTAACAGCAGCTGAGCCTGAGCCTTAATTCACTTAATTCTTCGATTCAGTGTTAACCAAAATATCCAACAGCCCTAGACATTTATCAAATAATGACAGCTGGAATTAGTAAACAAATGCTCGATTCATATATATTTCTTATTACAGGCATAATGTTTAAAGTAAATACGGATATATGCATCGTGGTGAAAAACCTTACAGTGTAATTAACCTCTCTAGTTTATTTAGATACTTATTGTATTTGTTTGTTTAGTTAAATTGTACTAATTATGAAGTCATATCTATCTCTCGTTTATTTATTGTAAGTCTACTGCCTATCTGTATCTAACTTTATTCTATCTACAATAACTATCTGCCTCTTTTCTTTCTTTCATTCATCGAAAATTGACTTTCATATAAACGAACTAAACAAGCAGCAGTCTACACCAGGATTGCTCTTGACTAAAAGTTAGGCAGAAAGTATTGCTCAGATAGAGACTTTTTAATCGAAATCTCATCAATAATAACAGTCGCTCTAAACACAGTAACAACTATTGTGAAAGAACTATACCTGTGACAATAACTAAAACCTCTATGGGATCCTTACAGAACAAGAATCATTGAGTTTATCGTGGCTTGGGAAGTGTGTCTTCTTTGATTATGCACTTATGTAACACAGTATATTTATATGTAATAATATGTGGCAGCATATTTATAATACATGCAGAATTTTCTCTCTGGTAATGAGAGAGAAATATTATAACAAATATAGTCTTTACAAAATTATTTGTTTTCTTTATTTTCTTATTAAAATCCAGAACTAAAACTGAATGAAAACTATATTCAGCAAAGAAATCATACACACAATGACGTCTGCTCTGTGTAAAATGTATCTACGCTAAAATAATGATCATAATTGTAGACTAATTACACTTCATTAATCAATTACATATGCCCTTTCTTTGACTCTTGTGAATTATGCTCCAAACTGGTTGTTGCCTTGACACTTGTTCTCTCGGCAACCCGGCAATTCCCCTGTACTGTACAGTGTAATGTTGGGCAGTATGCAAGTCCCCATTAGGGGTAGAAACGAAATCTAGTCCATTTCAAAATATTTTAGACTTTGAAAAGGTTGAAGAAACAACAACCATAACTTAGGTACCTGCAGTATTTTTATAATTAGTATTTGTTATCTATTCTACATACTTTAATGCTGTAATAATAATACTTTTTACATTAGATGTGTACTCCTTACTATTCAATTCTCACAGTCTGTTGGAAACTTCAAAGTCAGTAAAAAGCAACCAGCAAACTCCATACATTACAGACAAATAGTAGGATGCTATTGTGTGGTTCTACTCCTGTTAGTATGGTGGGAAGTAACATGTCCCAAGCATACCTCATGAAAAATATGGAGAACTGATAAGGATTGAATACACCTTATTTATACCCTTTAATTGCATATCTTAAAAACTAGTTCATTGCATATGTAATAAAAACTTTCTGATATATTATGTTGTATCTAAGCAGCTTCATTTTTTGCTGTATTAAATTCAACTAGAAAGGAAAATATAGTTTAAAGTTTACAGATTTTATTAATGACAAGCATCTTAGTTATTACAGAGCTTCCTGTCTGTGGTCCATTGAATAACTTTGTGTGAAGCTTCATAGAGCCAGAGAATGTTTAGTGATAGATTTCAGGCTGTATAAAAATGTTAGCCATTTTATGAACTTCATAAAAACCTGAAGATTCAGGTGTTATTGCAGCTAGCCTAATTTCCATATGCAACTTGCCCAGGTCTTCATTGATGATATTTTGCAGAGTCCCAACACTGGAGGTCACCAGTTCTTACAAACTGAGGATTTGTAGTAACCCTACAGGTATGTAGTTGGATGTAGAGCTATTGCTTCACGTGAGAAAGAAAATCACCTTTGACAATAAGTTCTCCAGTATATAAACCCTGGCAAGCATAAATCCTCATAGCTAGGCATCCCAAATCACTGGGAGTGTGCCATGGGAAAGAGTGGGATGCTGAGGCTAACAGCATTCATACATGAATTTTCAGGTTTTAAATGGAGCTAAGCTTTAATAAGAATTGGGATCACTTGTAATGATAGTGTTTTTTGTATAGCTGATCGTTTTGATGCTTTAGATTTTGCTACATGTCCTAAGATACTTAATATAGATAAATATAGAAAAACTCTATGATAGCTGTAGCCTGATCTATATGTACACCTTTTTGTGTTGGAAATAAACTAGCATACATACAACCACATATAAAACAAAATTAAAGGACCTGCCTAGCCACAAACGTTTTTTTAAATGTTCAGGACTGTTGATATATGAACTTAAAATTGCAGCAATGTGCTGGGAAGCATAACCATCCTATCTTCTGCTACGTTCACTTCACTTGGTGTTATCTGACTGTTGATGACTCTGGGATATCTACAGTAGTTTTATAAATATAATTTACAAGTCTTGTGTCATTTATCTATTGTCTTAATTGACTCTGTTCTTTTGCAGGTTTGTGGACATTTCACACCATCCTTCACATACTTGACTAGATATACAGTATCTAGTCCTGAAAAAGCAAGTGGAGCAATTAACAAGTTTGCAAACAGCAGGAGACTATCTAAAGAAAAACTAAACTGAACGATCTATATACAAAATATAGCTGAAGCCAATGAAGAATTGTGACTTTTGAATGTTTTAGATGTGAATTTGATCTGTTACTTGCAGTCTGTGCTTTCATAATTGTTTTCCTCGTAAAGTTTCACAGAATATCAGCATCGTATAGAATATGCTATAACTGTAATTAATGGCTGTATATTGTAAATGTATTTATCACATACCTTTATATGGACTTATTGTAAATAAACTATTTAATATAATATTTTCTCATGTATTTATATTTATTAGTGTGAACCCTATGATATATTTTGCAGTCTACTATAATTAGGCTTTGTGTATATGTATTTGGCAAATATTGGCACAAGTATATTGCTGTTTTCAATACCTGATTTACTATATAATGTGATACATAAGAGAATTAGAAGCAGTCAGGTCTTTGATAGCATCTTTATTTTTTAGTTAATTTATAAGTTTTTATTCGCAAAAAAAATGTATAATGCATTTTTGACACCATTTGTAAAACCTATAGTCCATTGATATAAAAAATGATGCTAAAAAAGGGGAAAAATTAGAAAAACATAAAGGAAGTACAAAATCTACAAAAATGTGATCAGCTGTGGCTCAGGTGTAAGGCTAGGGCTACATGCTGACTCTGTATGTAACACACATTGCTTTGCCTGCACTGAATATAATGTAAGTGAATGTAGTCACTATTTGTCACGACTCATAATTTACCCCAATTGCAATACAAAACCTGCTGGTCGTTGTTAGAGTAACTTGTAAAAGTCAATGTGATGACATTCTCTTACATTATATACAACGCGGGCAAGGCAACATTGAGATCTTTGGCCATGTGATGTATATTGTACCCAAAGTGTAACCGTAGCCTTAACAAAACAGCCAAATGGCCAGTTCTTTTTTATGTTGAGCTGGACATTGCTGATTATATTTTTGGGAACTTTGTGCATCCATAGTGGAGACAGCCAGACAGAAAAATGCAGCACAGAACATTTTTTGGTCCTGTACAAGGAAGCACCACACAATGTTCCCATGAAAACTATGGAATCAGTTTTGTCATCAGTTTCAATCTGGCATTTTTGTAAAGCTCTAAAAGGAATCATGATGAGTTGAAAGACATACATGAAGGTAGTTCTTAGACTAACAGATAATGGAATAATACAGGTGGCAACCCATGAATGGAAACCTCCAAAGTTGCAGTAGCTCATTATCTGATCATAATGGGTTCTAAAACTGGAACCTAAAACTCCCAGCAAGGCTGGTATCACCAAGGGGCAATGGCGCATGTATAGGGGTTGCAATCGACCCCTAAATCAAGAGGAGCCCAAAACCACCCTCTCTCCAGCTGCTGTGTTGTCCATAGCTGGCCCACATCTTCAAACCTGTGGTTGTCAGCTATCAAACTAGATGTTGTCATCATTCATCACTCAATCGTGCTTCAGTAAGCAGGTTGAAATGTCACACTGGGTGAAGAAATAATATTTTTTCTAGTACTCTGGGAGTTCTGCAAATCTCTTGGATTATATAGATAGGTAGATATTGTGATACAAGTAAAGGAGTGGTTAGTGAGGGAATGTACATTTCCCCTAGATTCCTTACCTATGTAAAGTTACAGGGAGAGTCCACCTGCTGGGTAATTAATCCAGTGGGTATTTAAGAGCAGCTCAGGGAATAGGCAGTTACTCTGTCTGTGGGGAACTCAAAAAGTAGGACTGTTGAGAACTTTAAGTGCGGTTGCTGAAACCTATTGTTTGCGAGCTAGTAGGGAAAAGCCAACCAGTTGGTAGAGAGGTTGTTTTTTTTTCTGCTGCATAACGGTGCGGAAAAACTGCAATATGTCCTATCTTTGGGCATTCCCTTGGAACGCCTTGCCCATTGTTTTCAATGGGGACGAGAAAAAACATTGCACGGTGTGTGAAGTGCACGTGATGTGAGGTTTCCCATTGAAAATAATCACTACTTCCCTAAAGTGAATCAAGGTGTTTTTGACACATCAGCAGGGAAATTCCATGTTCCGAGCGTGAAATCGGTCCAAGTTTCACAGCCCGATATCACACTTGCCTGTGAGAAATTAGCCTGAAGCCTCGTTAATATGAGTGTGGTTTTAGCGCATTACAGGCGCATGAAAAGGTCGTGTCTATTAGAAACAATGGTTTCCTATAGAAGCGTTCACATGAAGGAATTTTAGATGCGCAAAATTCTTGCTTCTAACAAAAATAGAACATGCTACTGCAAAGCTCGCATCTAAGGTCCGTGCTGCGAGAAAAGATAAGGCCTGACCTATCTTTAATGCGTGATGCACAGGAGTTTCCATAGATCCCTATGGGAGCTGGATAATGCCCACCATGTAGCTCCTGATCATGTGAATGGGCAATTTCACTGCTGACTAAGCTGGAGACTTAATAGCTGGATATCACCCATTCACGCGATTTTTGCACAAGCGAGATCGTGTGAATGAGGCCTAAGTCATATTGAAATTAATGCTAATCTCTTTTAGGGTGGCTTCAGACAACCACATGAGCAATTGCACATGCTTCAGTGCAATGTATAAGCACAATGAACGAGTTTGATTTGCACGCGTATCGACATATAGTACTGTACTTTTTGCGCACACCGAGCTTGTTCAGATGTACGAGCAAAACAGCCCTGCCCTGATTTAAAAGGCTTTTTAGCCTAATGAGGTCCAGATGTATTCTCTTTTACATGGAATTGAATAGCGTATTGCACATGTTCCTGCATTTTTTGTGTGCATTTGCATGTGTGAATTAACATATTTCCTGCAAATATGCAGGAAAACTGAGCAGGTCCTATTTTTTTTCCATGCGAAAAATACGTAAAAGGGATGGAACCATTGACATCAATGATTTCCTAATCTATGCGTATTGCGCTGGCACATTTTGCACGCACAAATATTTTCGTCTGAAGGAGCCCTTCGGCTACATCACACAGAGTGGAATTTGCTGGGAGCATCCACAGCGGACATTGCTAAGCAAGTTCTGCGTCAAAATCCGCACCATTTAGTGTGGATTTTGCCAAGTATTTTGATACGGGACCCCCCCCCCCCTCATTATTAATATTTATTCATTAATCATTTCTGCACGGGTTTTGTGCAGATATTTACCGCAGCGTCTGGAAGCGATTTTTAAAATCTTATCCGCTTTGCTGCTACTGTGAATATCGCACAAGAGGGTCTGTACAGAAGATCCATGGCAAATCCGCTCCGTGTGAATGTAGCATTATTCACACAACCTTTTACCGAGTTTCCGACATTTTATTCTTAAACCAAGAAATCTGGCATGAACACTGCTATCGTCTATCACAGACAAGAGGCTGCAACATTGTATTGGATTGTGTGGGTATACTGAGAAATATCAATGCCAACACATATAATGCATATGATTATGGGGCCTCTCTGGAATAGCTCTTTATGGAACATACTCCACAAAATGAACAATACAAAAAAAATCCAAACAGATCAAAGTAAGGTCCAATAATTTTTTTTCAACTTCTCCCAGGCTGTATTTTGATGTTAACTGAAACATACTATACTCCCTGCCATGCTCCCCCCAGCACAGATGGTTAATTCTGATACCACAATAGACAGGCAGATTGCAGCTCAAATGAGGAACTTGCCAAGTAAGAGTATCTAACCAGCATTAAAATGATGCTTGATTCAATAATCAGTAATCCTGAAAACAGCAGGAAACTACCATTATGTTTAAATATTGTCAGCACCGATGTAATTTATCTGAGATCAGATTAAGACAATTATAGCCCAGCTTTGTGAGCAGTGTTATCTCTCACACAGGAAATAGAAGCCTTTCTGTGACAGTGGCAAGTAGATATCTTAGCTGCACTTTCTTTTAGCAGCTTTATTCCAGGATCTGTGATTTAACTGTGAAAATGAACTTAAACACCTAGCTGGCAGTCTTCAGGACACCGGGGTGAAAGCACAAAATTATAATTACATTAGAATGGCTAGACTAAACTTAGAAACTAAACTTAGTAACTTGACCTTGTCAAATACAGGAAGAGCCAATCGAAGCACATGTGAAATAGCCAAGCCAGGATTCTCCTATGAGGATCTTCACCTTTGAGCCATAGTGGGGCAGATTTACTATCGCTCTGTGTTTGGACTCTGCTTTTGCAGACCGTAGTACAGAGCTAATGTAAATCAATGCATTTATTCACATCTCGGAATGGATCATCAACAGTTGATCGTGGGGGTCCACTGATGATTTGTTTGCCAGGCCACCATCAGTGTGGACAGTACTGGAAGTAGAGAGTACAGTCCGTATTGCAGCAGCCAAAGTTGTTTCTGAAGGCACAGCTCCCAAACAGGGCCACTGCAATGTAAACATGTCAACAGCACAATTACCATATTATTTACATGTCAACAATTAACATGTCAACAGCACAAATAACATAGTATGCTAGACTGAATAAAGGCAATTTGTACATCTAGTTCCGCCTGTTCTCCCCCCCTGTGTTGATCCAGATGAAGGAAAAAAAACAAACAATGAGGCAGAAGTCGATTTACCCCACCATGGGGGAAAAAAATTCCTTCCCGACTCCATAATGGCAGTCAGAATAATCCCTGGATGAACTCTCTTCAGAGAAGGTTCCTTCCAGACCCAAGTCCGGCAGTTGAAAGATCCCCTAATCAGCAGCACTTCTGGTTATTTAATGTGTATATCCTGTAATGTCGTAGAGCTCTTAAAAAGACGTCTACTCTGCTCTTAAACTCCTCCATTGATTTTGCTATCACCACGTCCTCAGGCGGAGAGTTCCACAGTCTCACTGCTTTTACAGTAAAGAACCCTCCTTCTGAGCTGGTGATGAAACCTTCTTTGTTTTAAACATAGAGAATACCCTCGTGTTACTGTCACAGTCCTAGGTATAAACATGGGAGAGATCCTTGTATTGTCCCCTAATGTATTTATATATAGTTATTTGGTCTTTTTTCTAGGCTGAGTAATCCCAATTTTGATAGCCTCTCTGGGTATTGTAGTCTTCCCATCTCTTCCAGCTCTGTCTGCATTGACAGTGGGTCCAGCAAACAGCTGATCGTTGGGGATCTTCAGCAGCCAATTAACTATTGATGAAGGGATACAAAAAAAAAGAAGTAATTAGATCAAATAGGTGGAGATTTCTCCTTTATTTAGATAAAGAAATGTGAAATTTCCACCTAGTTGATCTAATTTCTGACTGTCTTTTGGGCATTGCGTCAAGCCACCAGTGTTTTTTTGGGTATTCCTCCATTCACTCACATTTAGCTGGAGCAGTGTCTGGTTGGCAGGACGTCTATAACATCTTGCGCACTCTAAACCTTTATGGCCCTTGCCTTCTCTTGGGCCACTCGTACCATAAGGGTTTTGCTCCACGCCTTTTTTTTTTCTATTCTGCACCTGTGATCAACTATTGATGACCTAAACTGAGAATATGTCATCTATATTGAAAGCCCTGGAGAACTTATTTAAAGGGGTTTTCCAGGGAAATTCTATTGATGACCTATCAGCACTGTTACAAGAAACAATACCATGACATGGTACACTATTTTCACCACGTAAACCAAAATAACCCTGACAGGGAATAACTAAACACAAGATTTAAAGGGGTTTTCCAGGGAAATACTATGGATGACCTATCATCAGGATAGGCCATCAATAGTTGATCGGCTGGGGCCTGTCACTCGGGACCCCGACCGATTAGCTGAGCGGGCGCATACTGTCAGCGCTGCAATAACACAGAGGTCAGAGAGGAAGCCTTCGTACCGACCTCTGTGTAGTGGCCAACGCTTGTAACTGCTGTCACGGCTCCCATTGATTTCAATGAGAGCCGTGCCTGCAGTTACAAACACCGGCCACTACACAGAGGTCAGTGCAGAGGTATTGCAGTGCTGACAACTTGCACCCCACTCAGCTGATCGGTCTGGATCCTGAGTGACAGACCCCAGCCGATCAACTATTTATGACCTATCCTGATGATAGGTCATGAATGGTATTTCTCTGGAAAACCCCTTTAAGAAGTTATTTAGCAATTACTTGATTTTTAGTTTTGGTACCTATTGTTCCTTTGGATTACATGGCTAAATGTATGTATATTCCCAATGTCACCAGTGAGAGGCTGCTTTCCTGTATAATAAAACATATGCATATCATACAATATACCATTTTGCTTTGTGAATTCTTATGGAATGAACTAGAATAAAACCTAAACTTGGAGCCACATAAAGGTACAGTGTGGACCCAGCGCAGGTTATCACAGTATTATAGATGCTTACAACATAGACACATGCAGTCTTAGACAGTCATAACTACAGGCTGGATACTTCTACTCCAAGAAATTGTCCTGATGAAAAAAAAGAAGTTTGTGAACCATTACTAACAAGTCGTTATCTTACTAATCTATTTGTGTTCCTCTGCGGTCTTGCTTGTTGCTATTAATTTTGATCATAAAATACCCAGTAAGTGAGTTGGTTTTTATCACATTGTGCATCGCTATCTATAGTCTGATAAACAGGAGATGTCTGACAGTTCATCCTGTGATTACAAAAGCTTCAGGCTGATACAGATTCTTGGGACAAGTACAGATGAAATGTCTAGTAGTTCCCAATTACTGTACTCGTATCTTGATGAATTCAGAATCCATTGAAAGATAATTCCTGCAGGGGTAAAAACATGCATAGCTTGCAGGTTCTAAAAACTGCCTGCAGCCTGACATCTAACAAGAAATACCCTGAGCAGTGAAAAGAGAGCATCATAGGACTCCCACACCCTATATTGGCTAAGCTAGCTCTATTTTATCTTTTTGTGCATTACAACATAACCCAAAGCACATTGCCATGTAAGGAAAGAGTCATCTGTGTTATTAAGTGTCCTTGAATACCAACAGCTTTTTGGAATCGGCTACCATTGAAGACATCCACCGGCAATTTCCCACTACCACGACCAAACTGCAGTATAAAAAGGAAAAACTATTCCACTCTCCATAGAATGGGCAGTCATCTTCCTATGAAAGTAGCAGTGGCATGTATGGAAACCCACCACTGGCTCTTATGTACTGCACTCTGCTTGCGGTCCAGTGAGCACCCCATTTGCAGATATTATTATTGTGTATTTTAAAGTGCCCTTAATTCCAGGGTGATGATCCTTCCATGGGTGTTCCCTTGTCATGGGGAAGGGGATTGTGTGCTCTGATAAGGTTCAAAGCTATGCTGGTGGTAGTGTGGTAGTGTATTCTGCCAGTAGGAGCCAGACTAAGTGTATCCACCCAGATGACAGGTATGCTAGATTCGCCTGCCATAGATGGCAACCAGCCTAAGGTCTTATTCACACAACAGTCAAAAATGTGGGCACAAATTGCGACCATCTGAAGCATTGGATTGCAATGTATAAATTCAGATGAGCGATTTTTAGCTGCATAAAAAATGGTGCCCCAAAAAATAGAACATCCGCTGCCTTTTTCAGTGTTTTTATTTTTTTTGTAATAATAATTTTTATTAAATGTTAAAATTTTGACAAGGAAGTATACATCAGGTACAACATAGTGTGATTGCAATATAATCATAGAATGGTAGAGTTGGAAGGGACCTCCAGGGTCATCGGGTCCAACCCCCTGCTCAGTGCAGGATTACTAAATCATCCCAGACAGATATTTGTCCAGCCTTTGTTTGAACACTTCAATTGAAGAAGAACTCACCACCTCCTGTGGTAACCTGTTCCACTCATTGATCACCCTCACTTTCAGTTTCATTCCATTGCTTCTAGTCTTTCCTTGTGCAAATGAGAATAGGGCTGATCCCTCTGCAGTGTGACAACCCTTTAGATATTTGTAGACCGCTATTAAGTCTCCTCTCAGCCTTCTTTTTTGCGAGCTAAACATTCCCAGATCCTTTAACTGTTCTTCATAGGACATGATTTGCAGACCGCTCACTATCTTGGTAACTCTTCTCTGAACTTGCTCCAGTTTGTCTATGTCTTTTTAAAAGTGGGATGCCCAGAACTGGACACAGTATTCCAGATGAGATCTGACTAAGGAAGAGTAGCGGGGGATAATGACCTCACATGATATAGACTCTATGCTTCTCTTAATACATTGCAGAATTGTGTTTGCCTTTTTGGCTGCTGCATCACATTGTTGATTCATGTTCAGTCTATGATCTATTAGTATACCCAAGTCTTTTTCACATATGCTGCTTAGCTCAACTCCTCCCATTCTGTATGTGCTTTTTTCATTTTTCTTGCCCAGATGTAGGACTTGTTAAATACCATTCTATTAGTCGCTGCCCACTGTGCAAGCTTTTCTGGATCTTTTTGATTACTCTCTCTCTCTCTCTCTTACCTAGTGTTAGCTAATCCTCCTAGCTTTGTGTCATTTCATCAAATTTCATCAGTTTCCCATCAATTTTTTTCTCCAGATCATTTATAAAAATGTTGAACAACACTGGGCCTAGGACAGAGCTTTGTGGTACCCCACTTGATACATTCTTCCACTTGGATGTGCAGCCATTTATGACCACTCTTTGAGTACGATCACTCAGCCAGTTCTGAATCCACCTAACAGTTGCCTTGTCAATCCCATATTTGGTCATTTTTTCAATAAGTATAGTATGAAATACTTTGGCAAATGCTTTACTAAAGCCAAGATAAACTATATCCACCGCATTTCCCTGATCAACCCAGTCAGTGATTCTGTCATAGAAGGAAATTAGATTCGTCTGGCATGACTTGTTTGTTACAGACCCATGCTGGCTCTGGTTAATTACTCAATTTTCATTCAAGCACTTGCATACATGCTGTTTAATAATTTGTTCAAAGATCTTTCCCGGTATAGAAGTCAGGCTCACAGGCCTGTAGTTTCCTGGATCCACCTTCTTCCCTTTTTTGAAGACAGCAACAACATTTGCCCTTTTCCAATCTCCTGGGACTTCTCCTGTTCTCCTGGAATTTTCCAAGATTATGGCGAGTGGTTCAGCAATTACCTCCGCTGCTTCCTTTAGTAGCAATAGTATACCAAATTAGGGAAATGACAATTCCCATATAAGAATTCTTAGATTATGCATGAATTTCTACATCCAAGAAATCAGTAATTCAAAGATGGCCTGGCCAGGGCCAACCAACTTAAGAATGAAGATGAAGAGATACACTGAAAGCTACCATAGACTCCTATGGAAGCTGAAAAAAGGGAGGGAGTTTAGCGGCGTCCAACGCTGGGAAACGAAGTCAGCTGGCTCTATTTAAGCATTAGCAGTCTTTCTGATGATTTCTGCCAGTTGAGGGATTTCTATGCTGCAACGTATTTTTTCGCTGATACACTGTAGCTGCCCGTGTGAATGCCAGAAAATACGCGGATAAAGATCAGGACTTGATTGTGGCTATTCTTCATTCATGGGACTTTTCAGCGCATACGAACGAACGTAAAAATGCATACAGTCGTGTGAAAGAGGCCTCAGGGTGTTTTTACACTAAACGATTTATCATTTGCATGAGCAAACGATGACAGAGTTGACTCATTCACTTCTGCAGCCTTTTTTTTTTTTACAGTGAATGAGAATGACTGAACGATCAGTATTTAAACCAAACAATTAGTGAATGAGCCAATGATCATTTTCATACTTGCATGAAATGAACGATGAACAATAAGCTAATGAATTTCACCTGGGAACAAAAAAATATTTTTTTCATGGTGCCTGGAATTTTTGACTCAATTATGGGTATTTTTGTGCCGCTGATTCCAGAAATGCTATTCTTTTCTTTGTAGGAGCTCTAGTTTTTGAGATATCGCTTATATTGTTAAATATTAGTCCTTTATAACAACAAGGCCGCTAACTACAGTGCACTCATGGAGAATATTCTCACTGTATTTTGTACACTTGGTTGCAGCATGAGTATTAAGTAGCACTATCTGTACAGTCATTTGAATTGATTTCCATTATGTCTTGGTGATTTCAGCAATGAACGATTTCACAAAGAAATAAGGATCTTGGAAGAACGATGGGATACACATATGAGGGCAAACTACTGTTGGAGCATCCATTCCTAATGTCCGGGAACATCACATCATAGGAAATCACAGAAATTAGGGTTCAGTGACATGTCCCAATGAAGAAACTTTTGTTTGTAGCTCGTTTTCTAAACTTCATGAAATATATTCTTCCAATACCATACATTTTTGAATAATATAGTTATTAATAGTTAAAGGGGTTGTCCCGCGAAACAAAGTGGGGGTATACACTTCTGTATGGCCATATTAATGCACTTTGTAATGTACATTGTGCATTAATTATGAGCCATACAGAAGTTATTCACTTACCTGTTCCGTTGCTAGCGTCCCCGTCTCCATGGTGCCATCTAATTTTCAGCGTCTAATCGCCCGATTAGACGCGCTCGCGCAGTCCGGTCTTCTTCCTTTCTGAATGGGGCCGCTCGTGCCGGAGAGCGGCTCCTCGTAGCTCTGCCCCGTCACGTGTGCCGATTCCAGCCAATCAGGAGGCTGGAATCGGCAATGGACCGCACGGTGCACCGCATGGTGCACCGTGGGTGAAGATCCCGGCGGCCATCTTACTTAGGTAAGTAAGAAGTCGCCGGAGTGCGGGGATTCGGGTAAGTACTGGCCGTTTTTTTTTTTTTATTCCTGCATCGGGTTTGTCTCGCGCCGAACGGGGGGGCTATTGAAAAAAAAAAAAAACCCGTTTCGGCGCGGGACAACCCCTTTAATGGTGGTATAATATTGAAATTAAATAGTTAGTAGTGAAAAAGAGACCTTATGAGCAAAAACGAATGACATTTTCAGAATCTATGACTCTGAAATATCTAAAAAATGTTTTAACATCTTAGGCACCAAAAGTTGTGTTCCCCAGGGTTGTCATTAATCGCTCAATCATTGGCTGTGTTACAAATCCAAACAATTCAGCAATTTTTGTTTTTTTTAAGGATAATTATAATCGTTTCATGTGAAGACACTCTAAGACAAGGACAACTCTGATGTAAAAACCTACAACCAAGATGTCATGTCCTAGTTTGTTAGGCCATGAGTGAGGAACTCCAGGTGTAAAGAGTAGGGTCAGTTCTGCGCACTCTGTGCTTCACCTATAAAATCCTACTACACAGGCTTGTAAGGCTTGCCCACATCTGCAGTGATGGGAAAAGGGCAAAAACAGCATGTGGAAGGTGTCATTGGAAACTTAACTACCAACACTGAAGTCATCAAACAGGAAAAAATCACCAGTACTGAAACCATTCTGTTGAAGATGCAATTACATTGGGCAGGATATATTTTCAGGATTGAGAATCACTGTCTACCTAAGAATATGTTGTATAGCAAGCTCAGAATTGGTCACCAAAACAGTGGGGCACCAAAGAAGAGGTATTCTCTGAAGAAGTCCCTTGAAGCCTGCTTTATTGATCACAACAAGTGGTCTACTCTAGCCTCTAATTGCAAGGCTTGGATCCACATCACTTTCCAAGCTGCTTGAATCAAGGACGAACTGTGCCCTGCAATCGTTATGGCCAGATCTGCCTATCCTGCATTGGAGTTGCCAGTCAACAGTGAACCTGTAGTAGACGTGGACAGCCCTCTATTTAAATTTTTTTTTGCAAAGCCAAGCCATCAAACTACTAACGACGACCTGTCTGTCCATGAGTGAGTGAGTGGGTTTGAGCGTGACTTAGATGCTCCGCCCCTGATCACATTTCGGTTACATCATCAGGCCTTAGTCAGACGGGCATTTTTAGCCGCGATTTGCGCATGCGCATGCGTCCGGTGATTTTTTAAAACCATTGCTTTGCAATGGTACCGGACACATGAGAGCTTTTTATGCGCTCGTCTGATAAATTATAGAACAAAAAATCGCAGATCGCACCTATCTGTGATCTGCGATTCCTGTTCTCTTCTGTATATGCGCTCAATGGGGCCGGCGGCAGCAGCGCCGACCCCATTGAGAACATATAGAAGACAAATCATTCTTCTCTGCCACAGCTGTAACAGCTGTGGCAGAGAAGAACGATGTTTGCCCATTGAATTCAATGGAGCGGCAATACAGCCGCTCCATTGAAAGCAATGGGCTGCCGGCGTGCGCGGGGTGAATTGTCGGGAAGGGGTTAAATATATAAGCCCTTCCCTGCAATTAATCCTAAAATGTGTTAAAATAAAAAAAAATTGTATACTCACCTTTCCGCTGCAGCCGGAGTCCAGCCGCGGCCGCTGTCAGTTCTCCTGAACTGCTTCTTGGCACTATTCAGCCGGCGGGGCTTTAAAATCCCCGCCTGCTGAATGATCTGCCTCTGATTGGTCACAGCCCTGACCAATCAGAGGCTGAAAACACTCACACACCCATTCATGAATTCATGAATGGGTGAGTGACTGCTGCCTCTCAGCACTGAGCCAATCAGGGGCAGGTCTGACTCACATCCATTCATGAATTCATGAATGGGTGTGAGTGAGGCATGCCTCTGATTGGCTCAGCGCTGAGCCAATCAGGGGGCAGGTCTGACTCACACCCCCTTCACACCCACTGCAGGACGGCCGTGCGGAGCTCCGGCTGCCGGGAGAAGGTGAGTATACAATTTTTTTTTATTTTTACACATTTTAGGATGAATTGCAGGTAAGGGCTTATATATTTAAGCCCTTACCGACAATTCATCCCGGGCTCGCCCGCAGCGCATTGCTTTCAATGGAGACGGCTGTATTGCCGTCTCCATTGAATGCAATGCGCTGGACAGCTCCGGCCCGTTTCTAATGAAACGCGGCTAGGAGCAGATTTTCGGGCGATTTGCGGGCGACTTGCGCGCACCGGTCACTCGATTTGCGGATGCGCATCCGTCATGCGATCCACAAATCGCGCGAAAAAACACCCGTCTGACTAAGGCCTCAAAGGTCCTTCATCCCCAGTGAGGGAGTTACATGTTTTGCTCTGATCACAAGACAGTAGCATCATCATAGGTCCTGTATGCACACGGCTGCTGTACAGCTAGGTGTTCCTTAGAATCTTATATCAACTGAGGCCCCCAGGAGGTTTGTAGTCCACCCCTATGCTGTACAAGGATGCAGGACCCTTGATAACATCACTGTGATGTGATTAGGGGCGGAGAATGAAAGTCATTCACTCAGGCTGAGCGTCACTCGGTTAGTTGTCAATCCGGGTATACAGGCAGGTAGGAACTATTAGGGGTTGATCCAGGGAACAGTCTGATTGCCATTAGGGAGTCAGGAAGGAATTTTTTCCCCAAAAGGGCTAAATTGGTTTCTGCCCTTGGGGTTTTTTGCCTTCCTCTGGATCAACACAGGAGGATAGACAGGCTGGACTAGATGGACATTGTCTTCATTCAGCCTTACATGTTACTATGTTACTATGTCACCGTCACGTGATCAGGGGCGGAGCATGACTGTGACGTCATCACAAGTCCATCATCTCCACTGCTGTGCTGCTTCTGATCCTTGTTGTATGGGATGAACAATGTATGCAGCAGAGCTGTGTGTGTATTGTGCATGTAGCAGAGCTGTGTGTGTGATGTGCATGTAGCACAGCTGTGTACTATAATTTTCTAATAATTACTAGTAGTACTAAAAAATCCAGGGCGCTGTACAAATGAAATATAGGGGTTAAACAACATATAATCAATCAATAGAGAATCTAACGGACTCTGAAATGAATAATTGTTGGAATAGTGGGGATTGTTTTCTTGTTTGCCCTTTTGATCTCTGCTGATCAGAACCTGTTCTCCATGAGATTGTCCCAAGGGCTGGAAACTGTGAGATTCCTGCAACAATGTCCATACTTGCAAGAGCAGGTTTTAGGGTTGTATTGCAGAGGCGTGTTACATTCAGCACATTTGTACCTTCCAAAGGCAATCCCCTGGAATCTAGTGGATCCACTTACTGGTCCTACAAACAAAGAAGTGTTTCCTAACCAGGCTTTTGTGGAGGCTTGGAGTTCCTTTAAACCTAGTCATGGGTTCCCTAAAAGACAGTGACAGAAAGGTAAAAAAGTTTGGGAATTATTGTGTTACAGTACTAAATAAAACTTAAACCTTTTACCTAAACAGATACATAGTGTTTCTGACAAATGTTACGTACAATGAATGACCATGGCACACTTCATAAACTGATAATGGTGAATTGGAAAAAAATATGAACTATTATAATGTACAAGCATCATGTGTTCCTGCTCCACTTTACCTGTGGAGGAGGAAAGTTCAGATCAGTACATCCATCACAGCTTGGCAGCTGAAGGTACTTTAGCTCCACTTAACATATAATATTTCATCTCTTCATTGTGACAACCACCTTGCTTTTTATGACAAAGCAAAGGAGATATTGACAGCCCACCCTCTGCTATGAATTGCGCAGAATAGTAATGTCATCTTGCTTAGTATTTTGTATAAAAATATACAGTATGTGTCATTTAAAAATGTCACTAAAATGTTTCTACTTATTTTCAAAAGGACAGACAAACTCAACTGGACAACTTATTGCACAAGCCTTATATGGTCACTGACTTTTCAAGCAATTAATGCTTATGTGATAGCCAACGTGATAACTAGCAAAAGTGCAATTCACTTTATTTACCTAAAATGTTGTTTTTGTGCTGAAAAATTACTCCAAAGCGTTGGTCACTAGGGAATCTCAGTTATCAACTGCCTGTTGTCAAGTGATGCTCATTTCTAGCAACAAAGATAAGAAAGCAGAAAACAGGAAGTGAAGACGGGTGTTAGTCATGCTGCCATTAGAAGTCTATGGAGAGCAGAGGGGAGGGAGAAAGCAGAGGCACATACAAACATGTTGTTAGAGATAGCAGTGACCTATTTACTGTTATTTATTCACATCTACACTTCTCAGTATATTTCTAGTTCGTGTTTGATGTTATGTCTGTATATGTGTATGTTTCAGGTAGTTAAAGAGACTCTGTCAGCTACTTTGAGCCCTATAAGTTAAGCTTATGAACTCGCTTTCAAAGCTTTCAAACCCGCCACTGCAATGCATTCCTTGGAACGCTAAATAGTTGTCTCATTCTATGCATAGAATAAGGCCTCCCTCACACAGGGCGTTTTTTACAGCGTTTAACGCTGCCTTTTCAGCCCAGTGCTAAACACTGTACAAGGCTCCCATTCATTTCAATGGGGCTGCTCAGACAGGGCTGAAAACGCAGCGCCTTCCAACGCTGTGCTTTGACAGCGATGCATGTTCTATTTTTGGGCGTTTTCAGCCCCGCGTCGCCCATTAAAATGAATGGGCAGCGGTTTCAGCACTGCTGAAAACGCGGCAACACTTGGTGCTGCGTTTTTGGCAGCGTTAACCGCTCGCCGATTTTCGGGGTGAGGGCTTGCAATAGAAGCCCTACCCCAAAAATCAGTCCCAGCTAGGCTAGAGGGAAAAAAAAGTAATACTCACCTAGCCGCTGTGGTCCAGGTCGCGGCCGCTGGTCTCTGCTGCTCATCCGGGCTTCTCCAACACTCCCAAGTCTATTTCCGTAGGCCAGGTTTGAGAACCCCGCCTCCAGCAATAAAGTGCTGTGATTGGTTGTTGGCGCGCTCGATGCCCAATCACAGCCCTTCATTGACTGTCTCAGCCAATCAGCGCCGTCAGATCACAGCGTATATCAGCCGGCCGTCAAAATGTCTCAGACAGATGTTTCGGAGCAGAAATGGCAGTTTTCTCTGTGTGCAGTGTAAAGAACATGGCATATCAGGAAACTCCTTCTACCAGTCCAGAGAGAACTGAAAATTACAGATACAGCCTGAAGAAGGAGAAAATGGTGACGAGTCTTATAATGGCCAGATGTAGTGTTATCCTTCACGTACATACACATGGCAGCTTATTTTGAAAAGTCATCTGAAAAGTCAGGTATGCTTTAAAGCAGTTGTCTGCTTTGGATAATCCATTTCTGTTAGAAAGGCAGCGGAAAAAATCTGATCATAAAATGCCCCCCAGCTATCAACTGTAATCCTCAGGATATTCTGGCAAAAAAAACCCCCACTTAGTTCCACTGTAGCACCACCATAGGGGAAATTAAGTATTACATGTTGCCCATTGAAATCAATATGCAGCTCATGTAACGCTGGGTCATCCGGAGAGACACTTTTTGCAGCTGCTCTTTGCGCCAGTTAATTGATGCCACTTACGAATGAGGAATTCCCCATATTAACACCAAATTCCCTAATAGGTAATTTGAAAATAGGTTTTCTAAACCAGCAAACCTTTTAAATCAGTTGTGATCAGTCCTATAACTGTCAATTACAGAATCTGTAATGAATCACCCATGATCTGCATTAGAGAAAAGTATTACAGTAAACGACAATGACTATACATTCATTTCAAGGCCACGTAGGACATGGAGTGTAGAAGTGATTGAATAGCAATGAGTGAGTGATACATTCCTTCTTCCATTGATGTTCACAATAACAATAGATATTGTTTATGGATGTAGCTAATATAACAGCACAAAATATAAGCATTAAACACAATGAATAGTATATAGGATAGGATTTGCATTCTAAAGTGTTGATTGTTGCCTTCAGACATCTATGCTGAGTTTAGGTCATCTCATAGGGCAATCTCATCAGTAGACTTGTGGTGGCTAAATCCCTCATACTTTATTATTTATATCTCACCCCACTGATACCGAGTATGTTATAATTAGGATGAGAAAAAAGGAATATCATGAGGTTCTTGACCAGAAGCTATCAAGGTCAGTAAAGGACAGCATCACTTTGACAGCAAACATGGTAAGATGAAAGCCTTTATTGCTATAGGATAGCTACACATCATACAAGAAGCCAGAGGCAAGTGTTCCTGCAATCTTATGCAGATCCCATCATTGTTAGATGTTAAGAACACAGCACAATTACTATGGGAATATGTATCTTTCTTATACATTCATCTAGGTTAAAGACTCTTGCAGACTATATGTCCCTTGTGGTAGCCTGCATTATACTAATGTGCTATAATCAAAATATGCTAATGCTACAAGGACTTTATCCTGATGCTACAAGGACTTTATTCCGGGTAGGACAGATACCTACACAAGCTGAGATGGTGACAATATCGGTGAGGAATATGCCGTGCACGGCTCACTGTCACTACTGCAGTAAGGAGACTGAACAAGCGAAGCAAGCAGCATGTGAAACAAAGGAGTATTGTACTATCAAGCACCTCATTTACCACTTAAGAGGGAGCTCCGATATGTTAATGAAGGACAGAGGGGATGTGCTAATACAGATTCGTGACTGATAGGTTTTCCTGATAATTTTCCCTTTCAGAAACATATTTCAGGTGTGGAACGTAATTAAATATGGCTGGCTCGTTAAGGTCATTGCCTTGACAACAATTATGGATGAAAAGGGGGAAGTCCTTGGGTACGGCATACTGCAAGATAAGCTTTCATTCCTGGAAGATGGACAAAGCTGGACGGCAGAAGACAGAAAAGGAGAAAACGGAGAGATAAAAGGAAATGTGCTTCTTTACAAAACATTTTTTTCTGTATCAGAGGACAATCGATCCCCTGTTTAATGTATGGTGACTGTAGAATGTGCATAGCAAAACGCTGGTTTAGGGATGTTAGTTTTCAGTGTCAGCATAGAGCAAAGGTAAGCACCCCTTACTTGAATCGTGCAGCTTTTTTGGAGTGATTACTTATTATGTTTACCTTGAAGGAACGGGCCTATACAACCTACGTTCATTGACTACATCACAGAGAATGGGGGAATGGAGGTAATGCACGAAAATTGCCTTAAAGCAACCCTCCAATTTCAGGACAAAATTCTCTCCTGTGACCGGAGGGGGCAGGGGGTTTATTACCTACCAGTTTTAGGTCCTATTTTCAGCTGTCCAAGATGGCCAAGAAAATCTTAAAACCACCTAATCCCTCACAGTGTATTGGCAGTGTTAGACTACTAATGCACTTTAACTGATTGGCCATAGCTGCTCATGTGATCAGCACTGGCCATTCAGAGGTCGGTGCACAGTGTGCCTAGATAAAAGATTGCTACAGCCATTGTGGATGCAAAAAAGGGTCAGAAACTGGCAAACTGGAGGGGACGAATTGAAGAACAACTGCAGGTAATATACCCTACCCTTCCCCTCCTATCCCAGGACAGAATTTTGTCCTGGAACCGGAGGGTTGCTTCAGCGCTGGCCTTTAGGGTGTGCAACCTGTGCAACTGCAAAGGGCACATCACTCCATTTATATGGGGGGCCCATTTCTAAAACTCTGGTGGACAGAAGGAATTAAATTCAGTAGTAAATACTCACCCCGGCTGCTCTGAGCATCTGATGAGCTGAGCGTCTTGCAAGGCAGCTACTTCATTCCTTCCCCATCCAGTCTCATTACCCTGAGTACAGTAAGTGCTGTGGCCAGATTGGGGTAGGAGCGAAGAACCTGTTATGCAAGAGGCTCAGCTCATTAGAAGTTCAGAACAGCTGGAAGCTGAAGTGAGTGTTTATTACTAAATTTAACCCCTTCCACCAACTGGAGTTTTAGGAGCGGCCCCCTAGTGGACCTAAACACAAATGTTGGGGTATAGAGGGCCCTATTACTAAGTATGATCGAGGAGAAGGGTGTGTTTATTACTAACTGGAACACAGGGGGTCCTATTAGTAATTTAAGGGGTGATCAGGGGACACCTGTAGCTGCGGTATGGGACACAGCAGGAGTCGGGAGAGGTGATAGGTGCCAGTTTATCTTTCTACATGCAGAACAGATTTTTACTAAGAAAAATTAGTGTTGATGAGCCCTAAGTGGGGCCACATATGGCTTCACACACAGCGTATCTCCTGCAGACTTTCCACAGTGGAAAGGGTGACGTCACACAAACATTAGCGCAAATATGCTCGCCGCAGCACAGTGTATTTAACAAGAACAAGGTTTAAATGGCAACACAATCAGCCTGTTGCGCGTGTGTCTGCACATGTTACTGTTAATTTTAGCGTGCGCAGGGCCAGTATACACCTGTGCATGGCACACGTTTTCGTGGAATTTAATGGCTGTTTAAAGCCTTATAATGCCCAACTGTCTTCATTTCCTGCATTTTGCGCAGTGACACACCTTTCCCCGTAATTTCACCCCTGCCATGGACTTCTATGGCAGTTTCACTGCGTAAAACACAGAGCAGGACCTTTTTTTTTGCGCATGCACAAAATGCGTATTTAAAATGTGATTATGAGAACAAACCCATTGGATTAAATGGGTTCTATTCTCTCTGTTTCACATGCATGGATTTTGTGTGCGTAAACACGCTCGTGTGAAGAAGTCTGTAGTGAATACTCTGGAAGTTACAGCAGTGAAATCCACACCTAAAGGGTTTACGGCGGTCTAACACGACTGTATGCGCAACTACACCGATTATCACGGCAGCAAAATGGAACAAGAACACTCCCATGTGTATAAGCCCTTAAATACATGGGCGTGTTTAAAATCGGGACGAAACTAAACCATTGATTTCAATGGTTTAGTTTTCCCTATTGGGATTCTTGCTCATTAAGTCGTACTACATGCGCGAAACGATTGGACTTGCCCTATCTTTCCCACACACAGTTAATACTACATGTGAGAAAGATAGGGAACAACCTATCTTCCCGCTTTTTTTTTCAAATTTGCATGCAATAGTGCGGAGTTTGAATAATTTAAAAATAACCCTGGTTCGTGCGCCAATTCACTCTGTAGCGGCAAGCGTATTAGCGCATGCACCCATGGGTTTAAGCCCAAATGGTGTAGATTGTGCTGCAGTTTTTGTTGCGGATCTGCCAAAGATTTTAACCCTTGTATTTCAAGGGTTGAAATCTGCAGCATAAATATTCACGCTGCGGATTGGATTTATTCGGAAAATGTTTTGCTCCCTGTACAGAAGATTTTAGAAATCCGCTGCAGAAATTCAACCGTATTTACGCTGTGTCTTTGGCTGCATGCGAGTTGTGCCCAAGATCTTTGGGCACAATTTGCGTGTGCAGCACATAGACTCAGACAGAGAACATAGCATGTCTGATTATGTCTGTGCAAAAGATAGCTGACACGCAGTCGGAGTGCCCACAATAAGAGGTCATTTCAATCCTGGTTGTACTCTGCATGTATCGTATTATAGAGCAGCATGCGCTAAAGAGATTGAGATATAGCTTTGTGCAAAAAGATTCAGTATAACTTGTATTTTATTCATGTAACTCTCTGCTTATTCTGGCCTTAGAGGTCCAGTGGGCGGTTCTATCAGTGATTAAAACAAAAGCTTAAAACAAAAGTGAAAATAAAAGCAATAAAGTTTTATTAATGGTAAAAAAAAAGTTATAAAAGTTTAAATCACCCCCCTTTTGCCATATCTATAATAGGAAAATCTAAATCATTAAAAAAAATGCATATTTGGTATCATCGCGTCCGTAAAAGTCTGATCTATCAAAGTAGCCCATTTTTTACCCTGCACGGTGAACATCGTCCGAAAAGAAAAATAAAGAACGCCAGAAATGCACTTTTTCAGTCACCCTGTCTCCCAGAAAAAAATGCAATAAAAAGCAATCAAAAAGTCATATGTATTCCAAATCAGTACTAAGGTAAACTACAGGACAACCTGCAAAAAATGAGCCCTCGCACAACTACATCGACGGAAAAATAAAAAATTTATCGCGCACAGGAGGCAGAAAATAATAAAAAAAAAATTAAATGTCTTTGAAAAAAAGTGAGTAGTACACAAAAAAAAAAAATATAAGTTTGGTATTGCTGTAATCGCACTGACCCATAGAAAAAAAGTTATCATGTCATTTTTGGTGCAACCTGTGCGTCGTGGAAACACGACGCACTGAAAAATGGGGGAATGTCATTTTACTGCACTTAGAATTTTTTGGGGTTTTTCAGTACCTTATATGGTACAGTAAATGGCACCATTTAAAAAAACAGCTTGTCCTGCAAAAAACAAGCCCTCAAACAGCGATGTTGATGGATAAATAAAGAAGTTACGATTTTTTTGAAGAGGGGGAAGAAAAAACGAAAAAGGAAAAAAAAACGGGCTGCGTTATTAAGGGGTTAATTTTTAAAGTCGAACAACAATAGAATACAAAATTGGTATAACCGTAATTGTACTGACATTCAGAATAACACTAACAAGTCATATTTATCACACAATCTACACTGTAAACCCCCTCAAATGGGGCAATTGTGATTTTTCCTTTTTTTCTTATTTCACTTCTAAATTTTTTACGTTTTTCACTACATTATTTGCTACAATAAATGGTGCCAATGAAGAATACAACTTGTCTTTAAGCAAAAACAAGCTCTCATTCGGTTATGTTGTGGAAATAATAATAAAAAGATGATTTTTTAAAAGCTGGGTGGAAAAAGCGAAAGCAAAAAAAGGACTAGTCATTAAGGGGTTAGGGACTGTGGCAATGTTACAAATGAGCAAGTACGGATACTCGTGGTAAAGGTTGTTCTGTTCAGCAAATGTACTGTACACCAAATTAACCATCATTTGTTTTCATATTACTATCTTCTCCCTCATCTTTACATGTCTAATGTCAATTTTAGCTCTTTAAAATGGTCATCCAAGCGCATCTTTGCTTTTTCCTTCAGGTAATTAAGAAAAATTCACAGCATGTTTAGAAATTCAGGATAGAAGCAGTGGCAAAGGTACAGCTATCTAATTGTGTCCTCCCATGGAGAAACCCCACTCACTGAAAGGCAAAATGACCTCTATGTATGGCACTCCCGTGATCAGAGGCAAAATACATAGATTGTAATTTTTGCATTTTTTTTAGCTGAATGTGAATATTTCACAAATTATATACTGCAGGACTATACTTAATGTTTGGAGTGTAAAACCTAAAACGAGCCTCTTTATTGTGCCTTCTTACTAAAATCTAATAACCGCATATTAAATGTGTACATATGCTGTCATTTTTAATTTCGAAGGGTCTACCTAATGAAGACGGTATGATTCCACAAGCCCCTCTAAGGCATATGGACATGGCTCTCTTTCTGCTGTACTGAGACCATTTCCATATATATATATATATACATGTCTGGACTGACTGATTCATCAATGCAGAGTCAAAGCTGCTGAAGTTAGAAACATAAAATTTGGTCAGTAGCTTCTTTGTATAATGTAGCAAGCCACTAAGAAAGGAGTTTTTCAAATTGGGCGAAAAGGGGGTAAAAAGTTTGTATGGGAAAACTATATCTAATGCAACTATGAACTTGATACTCTGCAAAAATAATCTATTAAACAAATTACCAAACATGTATTTTACTGATTGTTGAAAACTCTGACCTAAGTATTTGCCTGTCTGCTACTAATTTCCACACACCACCATAAGTGTGAGGTCGCGACATATCAGCCAAATAGTCAGCAGAACTATTAGGCTGGGTTCACACGGACGGAATTGCTGCAGAATTTCTGTGCGGACTTTCCACACGGAAATTCCACATGCATTCTAAAGCTTGAACCTAAGCAGCAAAGTGATGAGATTTGCAAAAACCTCATCCACACACTGCGGACAAGCTGCGCAGAAACTGACATGCTGCGAGGAGTTCAAAGCCGCGGCATGTCAATTGTATTGCCAATTTTGCTGCGGACTCTCTCCCCTCTATGGGGAGAGATTCCTGCAGCGAAATACAAGCGGTCAAGGTGCGGGTTTTGAAGCTGCCTTTTCTGCTGTGGAAATCTGGTGGAATTTCTGCGCTGTCCTGCTGCGGACATTCTGCAAGATTTCTGCACGATTTTCACTCCATGTGAACCCAGTCTTATAATTATTTCCATCACTATCATGGGATAAAATGGTGAAATCATCCCCGTGATTCACCACGTGCTCCAATATCTCCTCCTGTTAATTGCTATGTACTGCTCCCTATTATCAGCCATTTCAGAATGAGTAGAAGATGACTGTAGTGAGGTAACAAACAAAATCATATCTCCATGCAGATGTGTGGCTGATACAGGGTGGGACATGAAAAAATAGGCCGGCACTCTAATGAAAGCTGTCTAAAAGAAAATCTGTATCTGTTGCCCACAGCAGCCAATCACAATTCATCTTTCATTTTACCTCAGCAATGTGGCAACCAATCACAGCACAGCTTTCACTTTACCTCAGTAGCATAAGAAATAAAAGCTGTACTGTGATTGGTTGCTATGGGCACCACACCCTTATGAAAACTGTCTGAAATAAAATCTGTCTTTGCTGCCCATAGCAACCAATCACAGCACAGCTTTCATTTTACCTCAGTAGTAGAGCAAGCAGTCACAGCTCAGCCTTAATTTCTCATACTGCTGAGGTAAAATGAAAGCTGTGCTGTGATTGGTTGCTATACTACTGAGGTAAAATGAAAGCTGTGCTGTTATTGGTTGCTATGGGCAGCGAAGACAGATTTTATTTTAGACCGCTTTCATATATTTAATCTACAATGGTTGTTGAAGTAAACATAAACAGCACAATGGTGCCCCGTACCGTCGTACCTATTGGTGATGGTGTTTGCCTGTTCAGAGCAATATCCTACACTTTGTACCATACTCAAGTCATGGCTAGAGAGATGTGTGAGGAGATATTGGAGCACGTGGTGAATCACTGGGATGATTTCGCCATTTTATCTCATGATAGTGATGGGAATAGTTATAACAGTTCTGTTGACTATTTGCTGATGTGTCGTGACCGCACACCTATGGTGGCTTGTGTGAATTAGTAGCAGCCGGGGAAATATTTCAGTCAGTATTTGAAGTCTATCACAATGGAGAGTTGTACGAAAGTAAAACAAAGTTGCTCCTTAAAAATCCATCATTTTTCAGTCAGTATTTGGTTGATATGTACACAAAAATAGAGAGCGAGCGATTCAATTATATTAAAAACAACCAAGCACAACCCAGAGCGGACACCTACATACATCTTACAGATGCTATAGGGAGGCAGGATACCGATGCTGCTCAGCTCGGGCAAATAGTGGCGCTCCCATCCTCATTCACTGGTTCTCCTTGATATATTAAAAAACTTAATGCCATGACGTATGTCCGTTATTATGGTCGTCCTGAGTGTTTCATCACATTTATGTGTAATCCTCGATGGAAGGAAATTGCAGAGGTATGACTCACTGGTCAAATGCCCCACGATCGTCATAGCTAGAGTATTTCACTTAAACGTTAGAGCATGGATGGTATGTTAACAAAGGGGAATTTGTTTGGAAAAGTGCCTTGTTTTATGTATTCCGTTGAATGGCAAAAGAAAGGTCTTCCTCGTTTCCTCATTTTCTTGTGGCTAGAGTAACACGTTTCTCCAAACAAAATAGATGATGTTATTTGTGCGAAGATACCAAAACCTGAAAAAGATCCTCTCCTTCATGAAAGTATCAAGGCCAATATGATCCATGGGTCTTGTGGTAATTTAAACACCAATATACCCTGTATGAAAGAAGGCGCTGCAGCAAAAAGTATCCTCTACCCCTCCTCAAACAGGAGACAACGGATACCCCCAGTACCGGCGAAAAGCTCCGAAGGATGGTGGTTTCACCGTTAAAATCATTGGTGTAACCCTGGATAACTGCTGGGGGGGGGGGGGGGGGCCTTATAATCCTATTGTTTCACGTACATTTGTTGCCCATATTAACATAGAGTATTGCCGTTCTGTAAAATCTATTAAACACATATATAAATATGGTAATAAAGGCAGCGACCAGGCTTCATTTGGTGCTGAAAATGATAGTGATGAGGTCAGATTATACGAAAGTGGTTGATACATTAGCAGTTCAAGGCCGTCTGGTGAAATCTGGCATTTCCCATACACAACAGTCCTTCATCTCGCTGTGCATTTGGAAAATGGTGAGCGTATCTGTTTTAATCCAAATGACAACAATAATTTGCTAGAAGGTTGACAGCTCCCAGAAAAAAACTGACTATGTAACATGTATGAGAGTAACCTGACTGCCCACGAGGACAGGTGTCAGTATAAGTGCTTAAACCGACGAACGTGATTGCACACGTTTTTGTGTGTGTGAAACCCACGTCTGCAAAAGATGATGAAGCGAACCCATTCATTTCAATAGGTAAATTCTCATGAGCTTGTTTCTCGCATGCAATTCCTGCGAACGAGAAAAAACAGGCCTTGTTTTTACATAGAAATTTGCCATAGACATCTATGGCAAGCTAAAAAAAGCAAGGGGAAAGGTGTGACCCTGCGTACAATACAAGGTAAAGAAGACAGCTGCTATTATTAGGCTTTAATAGCCATTCTATTTCATGGAAAAGGAGTATCATGCGCCCATGTGAACTGGCATTGTGAGCACAAAATTTACCATACTATGTGCTGACAGATGTGTAGCAGCCTGAGTATTGCCATCTCCAAACCTTCTTCATGCACAAATAGGTTCCAAGTTATGGGCGTATTTGCGAAAATGTTTGTCTGCTGAAGCCCTAAGGAAGGATTAAGCATGTTGGATTTAAACATGCCTAATTCTTTGTTCCCGTAGGAGTTAAGCCGCTTCCAGAGATGTCTCCAGCATCTCTCTCCCCATTGAGCGCACATGCATGCTTGGCCAAGCTGGGCATGTAAGTATATAGGGAAATCAAGAGGAATTGTTGTTGGCCAAATAAAGACTGGAAACTATATGAGCAGTGAAACTATGGAGGCAAAATATACAAATATACACAACTGCCTTTTCCCAGAATAAGCCAAAGCTTGGGGCTATCAATGGTCTTTTTTATCCCTTTTCGCTGGAGTTTGCTTCTACTCCTACCAAAACATCATAAATGCCCATTCTGGATAAATATCATTAAGGCAAGGTTCGATTTACATAGCAACTTTGTCTAATGATTGTTAAAGTTTTGATTGATACTGATCCGGATTCTGGCAAATGTTGCTGCTTAGAAGTTGAAGAATGCATTAACATAAGCATGCAGAACTAATGTAGTGCTGCGCAGATGTATTGCTGACTTTCTCTGTATGTGCTTCATATTGTATTTTGGAAGCCATACCTTTTCGGCTCTGCAGTCAGGGCTCAGTCACACAGGCGTTTGTACGCGCGTTTGACAGCTGCGTTTGCGATTCATGAATGGGTGAGTGCTGCCTCTGATTGGCTGAGCACAGGGACCAATCAGAGGCAGCTCTCAGCTGTCATTCAATAGCTGGGAGCTGCCTCTGATTGGTTACAGTGCTCAGCCAATCAGAGGCAGCCCATTCAGCAGGCGGGGATTGTAAATCCCCGCCTGCTGAATACTACAGAGAGCAGTTCAGGAGAAGAGCCGGCTGGACGCGGCTGAGTCCCGGTCGCTGCAGAGAGGAGAGTATAGATTTTTTTTTCTTTTTTACAATTTTTTAGGATGGTTTTCAGGGAAGGGCTTATATTTTAATCCCTTCCCTGAAAATTACTACAGTGCTTGCCGGCAGCCCATTGCTTTCAATGGAGCCGGCTGTATTGCCGGCTCCATTGAATTCAAGGGGAGAACGTTGCGCTCCTCTGTGAGAGCTGTGGCATAGCTGTGGCAGAGGATAGCGGGCAGCGCTCTTTTTGAGCGTACAAACACCCGTGTGACCAAACTGTTTGGGTGGATAAACTCTGCTAGCAGCGTTTTTTTCCGCCGTGCCACTGGCTTCGATCACGTGATCAGTTATGCACACAAAAAATCGTGCGAAAAAACGCCCGTGTGACTGACCCCTCAGTCTATTGACAATGTATTTACCATATGGTCTGTCTAGAACAATGCACAGTAATGCTTGCTTGGCTGACTTGTGACTTCTCTAGGTGTATTTGAAGATGAGACAAAACAGGTGCAACGGTCAAGCCAAAGCACGCCAAAGTGAAGGGGACCACAAGGTTTTCAAAAGGGTTGTCATGGGTGGCTCTGTGGTCTCTCCAAACAGGGACGCTATGAATGCTATGCTTGGGGGTTGTACAGTGACCTAAAAAAACTTACCGTAGTATGCTTAACAGGAAGGCCTGTTTTGTCACGCATGATGCCAGTATTCCAACTGGATCCTCGGGATTGAATGCTGATGAAATAACTGAGACAAGTCCAGTAGCTTAAGATAGTAATCTGGGAGTACGCAGATTTACTAGGCTGATTTTTGTTATACAGCCGAGCGCTTGGTGCGGAGGATGCAGAAGACAAGCGGGGGTGTCCCCGATTTTCTTCTGCATCCAGATGTTTTCTGCACGGAGCGCCTGTTTTTTAAACGTTAATGAGAACAAACTCATTGACATCAATAGGTTCTATTCTCTGCGCATGTATGTTTTACACGTGCAAAATCGCACACAAATACATTCATTTGAAGAAGCCCTAACTGTGAGCTATGCCAAGACCCCAATGACCAGCACTCACGAACTGAGAGCACAGCAGTCACTCTTATTTCGGCTACATATATATATATATATATATATATATATAAGAGAGAACAATTTTAACGATGAAGAAATAAAGTAGTGCGAGTGGCTGACAACAACTCAGGTGACATACTGAAGTGCAGCTATAAAAAGTAGAAACTTGCCATGGTAATGTGAAATTGCAGAAGCCTCTCTATGAGATGTCTGGTGACTGTCTGACCTACTTATATTGGCTGATTATAAATTAGGACTTTATTTAAAAAAATACAAAATGCAGGAATTTGAAATTCAAATGCAAGTTAAATTCCCCTGAATTCTGAGTGAAATGAACGTTTTGACAGCTGATTGGGATGGCAGGTTCAGTGTATCGCTGACAGCTGTCGGAATGCTTCTTGTTTGAAAGATGGGCATCAAGCGGTGGTGATGGCTGAGTGTGACCAAACAGCAGACTGGAGCTATTCATCATGATACACCCAAAAACTTACTGTATTCCCCCTTATCATATCACAGATGACCTTGTTTGTTTTAACAATGTTTACCAACAAACTCTCATGGTAACTGAATGGATAAAGTAGAAGAAAATATAGTTGCAAGAAAAAGTAAGTGAACCCACTGAACTTCTGATTGAGTACTAATATAATGTGGCCTGATTGCTATCCTAGTCACAATAATATACCAACACATTCTAACTAAACCAATGACACACAAACAGTTGTAATGCCCATATCTTGTATTGAGTACATTGAGCAGGACTTCTCTCACACAAACGTATGGTCACCTTGTATTATGCGCATACTGTGTTTCCCTAAAAATAAGACCTATCCAGAAAATAAGCCCCAGTTACACTGCATTAAAAAAAAGGAATACATTACCTAGCAGATGCGGTCCGGGTCCCTGCAATCCTTGGCCGCTCATACAACATCACTTCCTGGTTACGGGATTCATAAATCCCACCTCCAGGAAACGATGGCTGTGATTGGTTCTTCGACTGCTGCTCAGCCAATCAATGTAGCAGTCGATGAACCAATGCGATGGCTGTGATTGGTTCATTGAGCACTGAATTGATTGGCTGAGCAGCAGTCGAAGAACCAATCACAGCCATCGCTTCCTGGAGGTGGTAATTATGAATCCAGGAAGTGATGTTGTATGAGGGGACTTTAGAGCTGTGGAGATCAGCCATAGGGACCTGGAACAAGCCTACTAGGTAAGTATAATAAGACATCCTACAGAAATAAGACCTAGTGCCTCTTTTGGGGCAAAAATTAATATAAGACAGGGTCCTATTTTTGGGGAAACATGCTAGCACCAATTTCCCATACACTTTAACTAAACCTTTCATACACAACAAAAGAAAGGAGTGCGCAAACAAAATCAATGCATTCACTATTTTGCCAAGTATTCACATATTCACCAAAATCTAGAAAGGGCATTATCGGCACACAGCAAGTACACACGTCATTGTGTACTTACTGCGTACTCGCACACGATGTGCAGCGACTTACACTCATCTGAGAGAGGCCTGAATATCCAAAGTGTAGAGAGAAAAAATAAATGAACCCTTGAATTCAATAACCTGTTGATTGCTCGTTAGCGTGACCAGCTGCTCACTGATCATCTTTCATAAATGCACTTGGACATTAAATTTTAAAAAGGGGTAAGCAAATAAATCTAGTTGAAGTGACTAAGGCCGGGCTCTGATGACTATATTGGAATTGTGTATTACACAGGCCCTGATACACGGCAACTTGCAGACAATCAATGACATTGCCTTATGCATTTCCGATCACATTAGCGTGTCGGTATAGCGTCATCCACGAGCGCAAAATCGAACACAGCATGTTCTATTTTGCCACGTATATACTTGAGATAGAGCCCATTGTTCTCTTTTGCTACATGAGTATGCGGTCATGCGTAGTACAATTTTGCCACCATACACAGGTTCACAGTTCTAAAACGCTGTGGGAGCCCCGCAGCCTTTTATGCTTATGGCCGTGTAAGCCCGGTCTAAATCATATGCGAGTATGGATTTTAGATGAAGCTATCTTGTACATACAAGTCAATAACCATATTGAAAATGTTTGAATTTAGAGGATGTGCAGAACATCTTAACCCTCTCAAAAATACAGTATTATGAAAGAAAAGGGTCATTGTTGAGGTTGTTGTGCTGTTTTCTAAGAGGAAACGTCTCGTTTCCTTTAGTTAAAATAAATAAAAAAATCATCCACTGTTTTATGCATGATGTAGGGTGGAAAATAACGAGTCTTGATATATGATACACTGAAGATCCAAGTAATTGGGAAATCTAACCAGCTATAGATGTGAAACAATCACAATGAAGAAAGAATTGACGGAAAGTTTTATGGACCATAAAACTATCTTCACATCCTTGAGGAACTTATTAAATCAACATTATCTCACTGCTGGCCTTCAGAGAAACAAACCATTTAGCGGAAGACATATTTAAATGATGTCAAGGAAAGGTGGGACTTGTATAACCTTTTTATTCGAAGAGCTGGTACATTCTAACCCTAAACCTTCAGCTTGCTTTTCAGTTTGATTTTAACTCTCCATTAACCCCTTACTGTACATCACTCCCAAATTTCTTTCCTTACTTATTGAAGTACTATCAAGGTGACTTACCTAGAAATGTACTGTATAGCTTTCAGGTTTGACACTCCTACAATTCCAGTAAGATACCATATATCCCAGTCCTGCCTCCGACACTAACCACTGGCTTGTTGACTACACCCTGGAACCCCTTCCCTCCATCCTAGCCTTCTTGGTATTTCAACTCACTTTTTTTCTGTGGTCATTCCCCACAGCAATAATACATCCAGCTATGCCAATCACCCCTGGTTCCAGCTGGTTCTCCATAGGATTAAGCATCTAGATATGCCAAGGCAATTAAGTCTTGGGGCCAGTCAAGCACTTTAAAGGGGTATTCTGAAACATTTACTATTGATAACCTATCCAGAGGATAGGTCATCAATAACTGATGAGGGGGCCATCACTTGGGATCCCTACCGATCAGCTGATCGTACAACCCGTTATCATTGCAGTGGGCTGGACGTCATCATCGGTGGTCAGGGTCGGAAGTGTAATAGACTGCTTTCACTCCTATTGAAATCAGTGATAGTGATGTCTCCTATTACACATCTGTCTGCTTATTGCGGTTACAGACAGAAATGTAATGAGTCATTGCTCACATTGATTTTAATGTGAATGAAACGGCCTATTACATTTACAGCTTAGACCACTGATGACGACGCTTGTCCTACTGCAGCTAATCAGTGTCGATCCAGAGGACCCCCGCCAATCAACTATTGATGACCTATTCTTAGAATAGCCATTACCACTTCTCCTAGTACTCCCTGGATAGGCTATCCATGCCATCTGGTACCACCAATGGTTTTGAGTTTATCCTCCAGCCCCAATAGGGATGTCTTACCCAGCCTGACGAGAGGAAGGAGCCTACCCCAAAACGCGTATCTGCTGGTTTTAATTTGATGTAATAAAAGAGTTGGAAGTTGGATAATTTTACTATCCATTGAAATTCATTGAAGAGCAGTGCCTAAATACTAGTATTGTTTCTCCACTCGCTCTACTTGACCACCATTTGGTGTATCTATCTGGCCGGCAGAGCTTCCCTAGTGAAACTTGTTTCACACATGTTAACACTTTTTTTTCTCTTCAATTCCTTGACGTTTCTGGGCTTGGATATCTGACTGAATCCTAGACCCTTAAATACATTGAATTTGCTCCACCTTTTCCTACCTCTTTATTCTGAGAATAGGTCATCAATAGTAAAAGTCCCAGAAAACAGAATTAATGGGAAATGGGGGTACTATAGGTGAATTATGCCATCCAGAAGATTCTTTTCCAGGGTATTGCAGGAACCAGATCATTACAAGAAGTCTTTTAGATAACATCCTTAGATAAGTACATAGATGGAGTCATAAACATAACGGTCTAATGCATATGGCTGTATGATGGTTTGTATAAGTTCTGATTTGTACAGATCCACATTATGGAAGCCATTGATGTCTACAGGCTCACATTCTACCTCTGTATCCATCCTATATTATATGGAAGCACAGGCGTACTATAGGGGATGCAGAGGATGCGGTTGCACCTGGGCCAAGGCCTATTAGGGGGCCCATAAGGCCTCTCTTCTCCATATAGGGAGCCTAGTAGTATGAATAAAGCAATATAGTTGGGGGCCCTGTTACAGTTTTTGAATTGGGGCCCTGAATCTTCAAGTTACGCCTCTGTATGGAAGCATACAAAGGTCAGATTTATTTGGAAACCTAAGAGAACAACAATCATGCCATGTTCCTCTAATTATCAGTTATCAAGATATTTTCGCCCTAAAAACATTGCTTCTAGGGATGAATATCTCAGTAATCCTATTCTGTATTATAATGCTGAAGTATGGAGCCACGGGGACTTTGTGTGTATGTGCATCCGTACAGGCTCCATATATATAGCGCTTAGTCTTGTGCATGACGCCTAAGAGAGCTTTTCTTAGGAGAATCTCATTGCCCTAGAAATGTATAGAACAATTTATTCTTGAGAATTAGAGACTAGAACTGCAGTTTCCTTCTATTTTCCCAACTGTCACTGTTAACCTTACTTGTATTCTGACATTCATGGTTAACCAAGCTATATAAATTTAAACATATGTCACAGCCAATTAGTAACCAGTGATTTACCATATGGGCAGCTGACAGAGGATTGTAAAGAATAGCTTACCAGCTGAATGTTCAGGACTGTGAATTATGTCTCTGTAAAAGACTTACATTAAATTACAACAGATGCACAATTAGCAGCTGTATTTATTCAGTGGAGATGCAGAAAAGATAGCTGTGCATTTTCCAAAGTTCAACACAACAGTATGTTCTCTTAATGTACAGTAGAACAACTATGTTGCCTAAACAGCGAAGTAACTGGTGTAGAGTAGAATACCAACACTTTTTTCATATTGTATCCAGAAATTGCCCAATCTTATAAAGCTGAAGCTTAAAGGGGTTGTCCAGTTACTGAATCACTGTTTAAAATTAGAGCCACGTGACTTAACCCTTTGCAATCCAATTTTGGATTCAGGGTTTCCTAGGGGTTTTTCTCTTTCTGCCATTATACAATGTCGCCATCTGCTGGCTAGAGCCAGTACTGCGGTATGGGGCATGCCGGAGAGGCCCCCGACAACAGAGCGTCCAGTAATATACCCTGCCAGAAGTGTTCTCACATCAGAGCTGTACAGCCTTCAATCAGAATGTCTTTAGATGTCAGACAGTGGATTGGAAAGGGTTAAAGCAATAAAACAAAAAAGTACTTACCTATCCTCAGCCTTGGCAATTCAGAGCTGCAGCCCTGCAATTGTCCCGGTCTCTGTTGACAAAGGTGGTCAGGTGACTGCTGCTTGCCAATCAGAGGCTGCAGCATCACGGCTTGTTCTACTGGCATTAGCGCTCACATTCTGGGTGCCATGATGCCAGGTGTTCGGAACAGTGACACTGCGGCTTCTGATTGGCAGACAGCGGTGAAAAGGTTGATGCACCTAGGCAGAAACTGAAAGGGGGCAGCACGTGTTTGGCTCTATTCTGTTGCTGACTATTGATAGCAAGTGTTAGGTTTGTGCTGCTGGGATATGTTGTTCTACAGGTTTCCAGGAGCACACCTTCACAGGTGTGGAATAATTGTGCTGGCTGGGTGTGGACTTCTCCTACCAGCCAATCTCCACTAGTCTGTTGCATATATATAACAGTCCCTCTGCAAGAGGAAGCTGTATTGTTCACTCCAGGGCTTGGTTTCCTTGTATGCCTGTTATGTGTTGTGTGTGTGGAGGTGTGAACGGTGTCATGTTCAGTGTCTGTGTGGGTGGCCGGACATCAGGTGTGAACAGGCATGCTCAGTGTATATGTGTGTGAATAGTGTGTTTGGTGTTTCTGTGCAGATAGCCAGATGTTAGGTATGAACAGTTCTGTTCTGTGTTGCATGCTATCCCTAGTGTGTGAACTATGTCCTATCCTGCTGTGAATCGTTTATCATCTTTGGGTGAGTTAGGTCCTTTGGTTCCAGTGCGGGGCCATCCTTATGGGGACGATCACCCTGCTTGCAGGCAGGTCACATGTGGCTGTTATCTCCTTGGAGTAGGTTATGTGTGCGGGTATGCAAGGTGAGTGCTTTGGCTGTTTGTCAGTTCATATGTTATGCCTGCCTGTGAGTCCAGTGTGCAGTTGCGCAGTATTTCTGGTTTCAGAACAAGTGCGTCTGTGCTGTGGTAATGTGCAGACGTAACATATTGACCAACCTGATCTTTTGCTGCAGACCCTTGTGTGGTATGTACCTATGTTTTATTCCCATCCTATATGATACATTTGCATCCGCACTAGGCCTGTATGGATAAGACCTATGTGACGTTTGTGTCAGTAGGGAGGGTTTTCATCCCTGTTTCCCTCTGGCCTTGTGTATTTCTCTTTGCAGGCTACTGTGACTGAAGCCATTTGTGTAAGGCGCAGTGGTCGTGTTCAGAGGTGCACACTAGGTTACTCCTTCCAGTATGTTATTCATGCATTTGGTGGTCAGGATAAGTCATGTATGGTGCATATCTGTTGGAGGAGGGTCTAACTTTTTTTTATGCCCAAAGGCCCCTTTTTTAAATGGGAAGTACTGCAAGGTTGTGCTGGCTGGGTGTGGTATTCTCTAGCCAATCCCCCTGGTCTGCTGCACATAAATACCAGCTTCTCTTGCCAGAGAATGCTGATCATTTTATCATGTTTATGCATTCTGTGTTAATCCCACTCTGTGTTTGGTGTTATGCATGTCTGGTCTGTAGTGTGTCTATCACCTTTCCTGAGGACGGTCTGGACACCTGTAGTCCCCGTCTGCACCATATGCAGACCCCTTCTTCCCTTCCCTTTTACAGGTGTGGCTTCCAGATGTCTGGTGTCTTATGTGTGTGTCAGGTGGGTGATGCCTGACACTGTTCTCTGCATGTCAGTACGGTATCTGACTCTTTAACCTTGGCGTGAGGACACTTGCGCTAGGTTTACTGGTATGAGGTTTACTGGTATGCTTGTGAGCTCTGCGTGGGGTTTCTGTGTTGGGTTTCTCTGTCACCCTAGGGTTTTGCTTTGGACCCTGACCAATCAGCCAAGTGGGCGCAAGCTGTTAGAGCCGCAATTACACAGCGGTTGGAGCTGAAGTCTCTGAACCGACCTCCGTGTAGTGGCCAGCGCTTGTAACTGCAGGCACGGCTCTCATTGAAATCAATGAGAGCCGTGCCTGCAGTTACAAGCGCCGGCCACTATAAGGAGGTCAGTTCGGAGGCTGGCCTTCACAAGGTCTGCCAGAACAGGAGCCACTCTGACTGAGTAGCTCTACATTCTTGGTCATATAGAAGAGTCTTGAGGCTTCATGTCCACGGGCAGATCTGATTTGCGGAATCCGTATGGGTGACCCGCAAATTAAGCCACCCCTAGGGATTCATGGGCCATCCGCAAATGCACACACATCCGCCATGAAGAAGAAAGAAGATCCGCTCAGGACGCAGAAGATCTGAACGGGATCATCACAGGTAAAATAGTTTCCTCAGCCGCGGGCAGGGTGGGATTCCGCTGTGGGCTTCCGCATGCAGAATCTGACCCGCCTGTGGACATGAGGCCTGAGAAGGGAGACCCCACTCTATGATGTCCATATGCCCTAATGGCCGCCTGCAGACGAGCGGGTCGGATCCGGCAGCGAGAAATCTCGCTGCGCGATCCGACCCCAGAGCCTGCAGGGACGAGCGCGTACTCACCCGCGCCTGGCGGCCCCGGCTCTTTGATGTGCCGGCTGCCGCGCAGCCGGCGCATGCGCAGACCGGAGCCGGCGGCCAGGTGAGTGCGTGCCCCGCAGAAAATTAGAACATGCCGCGGTTTGTTTGCCGCGCGAGATTTCACGCGGCCAAACCGCGGCCGTCTGCATAGGAGTGCGTATTGTAATGGACTCCTATGCAGACTTTCAGCGGCGGAAATCCCGCGGGAAATCCCGCGGCGGGATTTCCGCTGGTCTGCAGGCGGCCAATAGGTCATATTAACAAGATTCCATCTTGACACAACCCCTTAAGACAGAAAATATTTTCACATTATCACCTCATAACATACCTCTCAAAAATGCCTCTTATTCTAGGACAATGAGCAGGGTGGGATTCCATTGCAAATCATTACTTTTATCATTGTGGCTTAGTGTTCCTCCAGAACTGTCAGTATGGAGCCCAGATGCTGAAATGCTGACTAATTTATTTTGAAGTTGAGTTAGCGTGGCATTACATGAGATGATTAATTGCTCAAAAAGCAAATACAAATGACAGTCCTTCTACGTAAAGGTAAGAGGGGACGATGGTGCTGCACCACCCTCCTATCAAATACAGAGGTCCTCCACTGTTCTGTGCTTAGCTTTGCCTTCTTGCTAGTGAGAGAAAGGGGGGAGTTGAGAGTATGAGGAAGCTGCGTGCCAGATTCAGGTGCATGGAGAGTCAAAAACTGTCAGCGCCATAAGCCCCATGAAGGACTCTGAGCTTTCTCAGCACTACATGCGTCATATTAAAGAAATTGTTGCTGCGCCACAGGGCAGCGCAGGGACTGTGTAAGTGAGCAGATGTGTCACTAGTGGTGCAACAGTCTGCAGAGGAGCTGCTGCTGCTGGAGAGACAGGAAAGGGCAGCAGGAGCATTGATTCCTGAAGGTGAAAATGGCATTTGGAGAGGGCAAAAAGCAGTACAGATTGACCAAAGACTGCTAGCTACTAAGAGAGAGAAAGTAGCCATGTTAGGGCTTACACTCACTGGCGATACGACTTCCCTGTGATACGAGAGTGAGTGAAAACGCATGATAATGAAACCCATGGTTTTCAATGGTTTCATTCTCATTAGTGATGTTTTCACTGTAAACTTGCATCGCAAAGAAGAATGTGTGATATCGCCCATTGTTTCCAGCCCAGCTGGCGGCAGCAGCGCCAGCCCCACTGAAAACATAGGTAGTACATTGCGCTGTCCTGACACAGCTGCGACAGCTATGGCAGGGGATTCCTTCATCCCTGCGGGAATGAAGGAATGCCCTATCACAGCTGTGGCAGAGGTCCACGATGCTATCCCATTGCATTCAATGGGCCCAGCACTGCTGCATCCCCATTGAAAGCAATGGAATAAAGGACACCACTGTAGTCATGATTTTCGGGGGAAGGGTTTGAAATGTAAGCCCTTTCCTAAAAATCATGCCTAGCTGAAAAAAAAAGTAAAAAAATAAAAATAAACTCACCTAGAGGAGCCATCCGGCTCTTCTCTCTGGGCATGGCCAGGGATTGAAAAATCCCTGCCTCCAGAAAGTGTTGCCTCTGATTAGCTGAGCGCTGTGGCCAATCAGAGGCAGCACCTAGCTGTCATTGAATGACAGCTGAGTGCTGCCTGTGATTGGCTGAGCGCTGGGGCCGGAGAAAGAACTGGACAGCTCTTCTAGGTGAGTTCATTTTATTTTTTTTTACAGCTAGACACAGTTTTCAGGAAAGGGCTTACATTTCAAGCCCTTCCTCGAAAATCATCACTGTGGTGGTGGCCTTCATCCCATTGTTGTCATTGGGGGCTGCAGCAGTGCCATCCCCATTGAATGCAATGGGATAACATCGTAGACCTCTGCCACAGCTGTGACAGCAGTGACAGGGCATTCCTTCATCCCCGCGGTCACCACGGGATGAAGGAATCCTCGGCCCCATTGAAAGCAATGGGTGATATCGCACATTCTTCTTTGCGATGTGAGGTTACAGTGAAAACATCGCTAATGGGAATGAGACCATTGAAAATCATTGGTTTCATTATCATGCGTTTTCACTCAGTCTCGCATCGCAGGGAAGTCGAATCGCCAGTGGGTAAGAGCCCTTACAGCCACAATCTGGTGGAGACAACTGATTGCGACCTGGTACCAAATAGGACAATGAAATGGAGTTGTATGCCTGACCTAAGGCACGATTCCCACACAACACAACTTTAAGTGAAGCTAGCCCCAACCCCAATAGTAGGTGTGCATACTGTAGGGACACAACAACCAACAGGCTTGTTGCATAGGAAAATGTTACATCAAAGGAATTGGACTGTTCAAGAAAGTGCATTGCTCATGGTTATGGTCTGAGAAAATGATATGGAAGTGCGAGCCGAAATAAAAGAAACCTTGTGCTTGGAGTTTTGAATGCTGTATTTATAATAGACCACCTCGATAACAGCAGTGTGTTAACCCATTTTAAGATGAACTGTGTGCTACGTTATGTGATAAGGATAGACCTGCAACAATTTACAACTGGACAACCCCTTTAAGATTTAGTTAGCTTTAGCTTGCAAAAGATGATGCTATGGTAAAAGTTAGTTATTATGCATAACTCTGCTCTTAATGAACTATTCCATATTTTTGTAACTTCTTCTGCTGCTTCCTATCCTGAATCCTGCGTCACGATACCACTTGCTACATGAATGTGGCCACTGAGAGTGATGAGCGATAACTCGCTCACAAGTTGCTAGTTTGTCTCATTGCAGCTCACTTAAAAAATAGTCCCTGGTTGAGAAACATTGTTCTGGTATAAAGTCACAGTTATTTGTACTTGAATGACTTGCGAACAAATTTGCATGGAGATAAACCCCCGCTGAATAATGTCTCGGTGAACAACTAATGAACGATAAGTGCTCTATGTAAAAGCTTTCAAACGACTGTTGTACATACACTTCAGCAACTATCTGAACTACAGTTGCTTAGTATAAAAGTATCTTTAATTTCAACAAAAAGGCAATTTGCTCAAATATTTGCAGGGCTGCCTCTGAATATCAATGCACCGAATATACACACTCCTATTCGAGCCTAGTGCAACACAAAGACTACTGAAGATGATCCGAGCTCTTGGCGGATACCTGGACCTTGATACGCCTCATTTCTCTCTTTTTTAAGAACGTATTTACCCTGCAGCTGTACCACTGGCACCTCAATAGGAGGCATTATCCAGCAAGACATGAATATGATCCAGCTTTATTTAAATCAGAAGTGCAGCAATCTAATAATTATAATGAGGAGAAAAGTACTGAGCGTGTAATGCAGGGCCCAATCTATTACCACTGGTACGAATGTAGAGTTAAGGACCCGTATGTGTAGATAATGACTTCTGAATTCTAAACAGATAGTTAACCCATTTGCTGGGGAAAATGCCAGAGGTGAGATGAGGGGACACATACAGAAGACCCCTTTGCAGCAGCTGAAGGTTTTACACTTAAATAGGATGTACAGTATTGCAGCATGAGGTCTATATCCACCGAGGATTCCTTTGATCTCCGTCATTAGGCATTGAGTTTTGTGCTTGATTTCCATGTTAAGGATGCATACCATTGCCCAGCATACTTAATATGAAAATCAAGGAATGCCTTGGTGACAGAGTATGCTGAAGCAGTAGCCATTCATCTACTTTAAATGGCTTGAATTCAGGCACAATCTACAAGTAAAATGAGTTTAGTGGTGTCTGCTCCTTAATAAGCTGCCAGATGAGAGCTGCCCAGCATTTCTCCAGCCCTTTTGGGCACAGGAACAAGGAAAAAGTAAGCTTCTAATATGAAATGTTCAAAATCCATGGGCCGAATTTGCTGTCTCCTTCGGCAGCTGTAGCATCGGTAATCTAAGTGTTTGTAAAGAAAATGGCTGGAGTTTGACATAGTAGTAATGAGCATGAGGTAGAGACGCTGATCTGCAGCTTTTGATGTCACATAAAAGCTCTTTTAAAGTCGTAACACACATCTGCTATTTTCTTTTTCGGTCACAACAATTATTTAAAATTGGGTTGGAAAATTACTGTATTTTAAATGTTATCAAGACTTTTTTCTAAAATGTCTATGAGGAATAAATCTCTGACTGGATCTTGAAGAAGGTCATGAACACCATGTCATCATCAAGTACTAACAAAACAATAGATTCATAAAGAAAAGACCAGTAGCAGTAAGACGTGCAAAGGAAGAGCACCAAAGCCATATGCATTGTGCCTATATGGAGGCGCAGAGAGTCCCTATAGTCCCATACTACAGAGTTATAGGCACCCTATGTCCCTCTGTATAGCATCTCTGTATAAGATATTCTGTCATTGATAAAATGCTTAAGGAGAAATATGGCATCCAATAGAACATGGTACATAATCGAGAAAAGAGATAAATCTTTTATTGTTACATAATTTTGGCTCTGTGCAACCTGGCACTTGTATACAGCCATAATATAAGTAGGCAACAGAACAACAAGGTTAACAAAACATCTAATATCCACTCTTTGTCAAAAATCATCAAGCATCTAGAAGCAGTTGTCATTTTGCTGCAAAACTTGGCATGCAGTTACATCTCAGGCAGATATGCAAATGATTAGAGTTGTGGTGTGATTGGTCTTGCCTCCTCAGGCCCTAAAAGTGGTTCCACCCTTGGCATATAAAAAGGCTCTCAGAGGTGACTTGTGTGTATTAGAACTAGTGTAGTGCTTTTGTAGAACTTGCCTCTAAGATGCAATCAAAGAGATTTGACCCAATTAACAGAGTTTGAGAGGGGACGCCCATCGATGAATTGCCCACCACCTGGGCCTTTCTGACTAAACTGTTAGATGTTACGACCAGTGGATGCATGAGGGCACACACACAAGGTGACCAGGATCAGGACACCCTCAACAGATCACCAGTAGAGAGGATTGTCTGATTGTCCAACAAACTCAAGCAGCTCCAACTGTTCCTTTGTCTGTCATCCAGAGATAGATGGGACAATCGTTACAGGCACCTGTGTCTGTGAAACCATTTCCAGGCGCTTGGCTGATGGAAATCTGGTCTCATGGTGCCCATTATGTATACTGCTTTAGAGACCCATCCATCATTGCTTCCGTTTGTAGTGGTGTCATAAACAGTGAAACTGGACTGCTACAAAAGTGGAATCCAGGTTTTGTTTGGGCACTGAGAGTGGGTGTGTTTGTGTCTGATAACCTTGGGGTGATCGCTTCAATCCTGCCTTTACTGTGGAGTGGCACACTGTTACCACTGCTGCTGTGATGATCTGGGGGGCCATCACATATGACATTCGGTCAGTCACTTCTAGTAGTGGTACAAAGGACAATGACAGCTCAGTGATATGTTCAGGATATCCTGCAGCCACATGTGTTCCTATCCCAGCAGGATAATGCTTGGTCACACACACAAGGGTGTCAAAGGAATGCCTCCACAACATTACCACACTTCTGTGGCCCGTTCGGTCAGCAGATTAATCACCAATAGAACATGTATGGGATTATCTGGAATGCAACTTTGACAACCTACAAGACTGCACGATCTGGAGGTTCATTTACAGCAAATGTGGACTAATATGCTACAGGATACCAAATGGAACCTGTACCATGCTCGCCCGTATAATATCTTGTATCCAAGTTAGAGGTGGTACAAGAGGGTGCTGGAGCCTCCATGCCCATCTGTATAACATCTTCTATCCAAGCTAGAGGCGGTACAATAGGGTGCTAGAGTCTCCATGCCTGTCGGTATCACATCTTGTATCGAAGCTAGAGGTGGTACAACAGGGTACTAGAGCCTCCATGCCCACCTGTATCACATATTGCATACAAGCTAGAGGCAGTAGAACAGGGTACTATTGCCTTCATGCCTGCCTGTATCACATTTTGCATACAAGCTACAGGCGGTACAACAGGGTACATGAGCCTTCATGCCCACCCGTATCACATCTTGTATACAAGCTAGAGGCAGTACAACAGGGTACTAGAGCCTTCATGCCCGCCAGTATCACATCTTGTATCCAAGCTAGAGGTGGTACAACAGGGTACTAGAACCTCCATGCCCACTAGTATCACATCTTGTATCTGAGCTAGAGGTGGTACAACAGGGTACTAGACCCCCCATGCCCACCTGTATCACATATTGCATACAAGCTAGAGGCAGTAGAACAGGGTACTAGACCCCCCATGCCCACCTGTATCACATCTTGTATACAAGCTAGAGGCAGTACAACAGGGTACTAGAGCCTCCATGCCCACCCGTATCACATCTTGTATTCAAGCTAGAGGTGGTACAACAGGGTACTAGAGCCTCCATGCCCACCTGTATCACATCTTGTATCCAAGCTAGAGGTGGTACAACAGGGTACTATTGCTTCAATGCCCACCTGTATCACATATTGCATACAAGCTAGAGGCAGTAGAACAGGGTACTAGACCCCCCATGCCCACCCATATCACATCTTGTATACAAGCTAGAGGCAGTACAACAGGGTACTAGAGCCTCCATGCCCACCCGTATCACATCTTGTATCCAAGCTAGAGGTGGTACAACAGGGTACTAGAGCCTCCATGCCCACCTGTATCACATCTTGTATCAAAGCTAGAGGTGGTACAACAGGGTCTAGAGCCTCCATGCCCACCTGTATCACATATTGCATACAAGCTAGAGGCAGTAGAACAGGGTACTAGACCCCCCATGCCCACCCGTATCACATCTTGTATACAAGCTAGAGCCAGTACAACAGGGTACTAGAGCCTCCATGTCCACCCATATCGCATCTTGTATCCAAGCTAGAGGTGGTACAACAGGGTACTATTGCCTCCATGCCCACCTGTATCATATATTGCATACAAGCTAGAGGCAGTAGAACAGGGTACTAGACCCCCCATGCCCACCCGTATCACATCTTGTATACAAGCTAGAGGTGGTACAACAGGGTACTAGAGCCTCCATGCCTACCTGTATCACTTCTTGTATACAAGCTAGAGGTGGTACAACAGGGTACTATTGCCTCCATGCCCACCTGTATCACATATTGCATACAAGCTAGAGGCAGTAGAACAGGGTACTAGACCCCCCATGCCCACCCGTAGCACATCTTGTATACAAGCTAGAGGCAGTACAACAGGGTACTAGAGCCTCCATGCCCACCCGTATCACATCTTGTATCCAAGCTAGAGATGGTACAACAGGGTACTAGAGCCTCCATGCCCACCTGTATCACATCTTGTATCAAAGCTAGAGGTGGTACAACAGGGTACTAGAGCCTCCATGCCCACCTGTATCACATATTGCATACAAGCTAGAGGCAGTAGAACAGGGTACTAGACCCCCCATGCCCACCCGTATCACATCTTGTATACAAGCTAGAGCCAGTACAACAGGGTACTAAAGCCTCCATGTCCACCCATATCGCATCTTGTATCCAAGCTAGAGGTGGTACAACAGGGTACTATTGCCTCCATGCCCACCTGTATCATATATTGCATACAAGCTAGAGGCAGTAGAACAGGGTACTAGACCCCCCATGCCCACCCGTATCACATCTTGTATACAAGCTAGAGGTGGTACAACAGGGTACTAGAGCCTCCATGCCTACCTGTATCACTTCTTGTATACAAGCTAGAGGTGGTACAACAGGGTACTATTGCCTCCATGCCCACCTGTATCACATATTGCATACAAGCTAGAGGCAGTAGAACAGGGTACTAGACCCCCCATGCCCACCCGTATCACATCTTGTATACAAGCTAGAGGCAGTACAACAGGGTACTAGAGCCTCCATGCCCACCCGTATCACATCTTGTATCCAAGCTAGAGGTGGTGCAACAGGGTACTAGAGCCTCCATGCCCACCTGTATCACATCTTGTATCAAAGCTAGAGGTGGTACAACAGGGTACTAGAGCCTCCATGCCCACCTGTATCACATATTGCATACAAGCTAGAGGCAGTAGAACAGGGTACTAGACCCCCCATGCACACCCGTATCACATCTTATATACAAGCTAGAGCCAGTACAACAGGGTACTAGAGCCTCCATGTCCACCCATATCGCATCTTGTATCCAAGCTTGAGGTGGTACAACAGGGTACTATTGCCTCCATGCCCACCTGTATCATATATTGCATACAAGCTAGAGGCAGTAGAACAGGGTACTAGACCCCCCATGCCCGCCCGTATCACATCTTGTATACAAGCTAGAGGTGGTACAACAGGGTACTAGAGCCTCCATGCCCACCCGTATTATATCTTGTATCCAAGCTAGAGGTGGTACAACAGGGTACTAGAGCCTCCCTTCAAGTGTTCAGTTTTCCACAATAAATGATCCTTTTGCCCTGACATTATAATCACTTATATCAACATTACAATTACACAGAAAGTTTCATTCAATACTGTCAACTTCTCCTAGGTACCTGATTTTGTATGACAATGAGTACATATTTCTCTTTTTACTTTTTTCCCTTCCTTTCATATATGGTCTTACTGATAACATGACCTTTCTCATTAAAATAATGTGGGAGGTGCTGCATAAAAGGGTGATGGGGTATAAGCAAGTTGGAGGTGCAATTGCTAATTTACTGCATATTCTACAAAGGTCAACACTAATATAGTACAGAAGAGACATCCTGCAGAGAGTTTGTCTTTATTACTGAAGATTAAAGCTTTGATTAATACTCACTATTTTTATCAGATTTTTAAATAAAAAAATTAAGATTAAATAAATAAATAAGTAAATAAATACAATTATATATTGAAGGTTTCTAAATTACAAATCATAAAGATAGATATTATTTCTTAAAATCCATCTTCTGTCCAATTCTGGATGTAGGTAGTTTCACACATCGTGCATTTAGAAGAAATGCAGATTTTTGTGTAATTTTTTGCTGTTTTACCTGCATTCCTTTTCAGTGCAGGCAGATGTTATCTGTCAGGTAGTAGGTACATTTTAAAGGGGTTGTCTGGTTACTAGACCAAATATTTGCAATAGGACTTCCTGGTGTAAAATGATAAACAGATAGTTACTTACTTCTCCATGGATGCAAGGACCCATCGCTGCTGCTTGCTGCAGTCCCAGGGTTTGTTGTGACAGATGATGTCATAGGAAATCACATTACTGCTGCAGCCAATCAGAGGCTGCATTATCATGTTCTTGGACTCCTGGCATCATGGTGCTCAGCCTGTGAGAGCGTTGATGTCAGGAGAACAGGCAGTGACGCCAATCAGAGGTTCATTTTTGCATGTATCAATGCACTATACCTGCTGTCTGAATGGCCAGTGCTGCTCATATGTTGAGCATTGACCAATCAGAGAATAGTACAGTGTGTATTAGCTAGATAGAAAATTACAAAACCAGAACTGGGAGATCAGACGTACGGCAGAGATGAACAAGTGCAGTTAATATACACCCCGGCCCCTCTGGTCCCAGGACAGAATTGCATCCTGAAACTGAAGGGCTGCCTTAATCGAGCTACAAACTGCAATTATTGGGCGGGCATTTTCTTCACTTTTCGGTGTTTTTGTATCCATGGCTTTTTTTTCGAATCAGCATGCTCAAGATATGACATTTTTTTCACGTCTTTGTCAATGGGCTTCTCTATAGGAAAAAAAAATTAACGACATAGATTTTTAATCATTTGGATTTAATATGAATCTGAGAGAAACAAAATTTGCCCAGCATGCCCCATTTAACCATATCGGTATGACCTCATAATATGGCTTCCCATGGAATCCCATACAACAGCACATGGAGCGTCTGTGGTTTCACAGTGTAGAACCACATGACTTTATCATTTGCACAATGTCTACAAAAATTAGGCTCATCTCAAATTCTACAGTTTTTGATGCATTGGAATAAAGCCTGATGTGCTTTCAGACATGACAGAATATTCTGCAAGAAGCTGCACAATATTCCACCATTCTAAAAAAATTGGCACCAGAATTTGCATGTTTAGGACTTCTTCAGACCACAATTGCGCACACTTCAGCGCAACATACTTTGCGTGGGGTGCAAGGCTGATGAGGTAGACTTGCACATGTATCGGCGCATAGTACTGTACTTTTTGTGCACACAGGGCATGTTTAAATACACAAGCAAAACATGCCCGTCCTGATTTAAAAGGCTATTTAGCCTCATGGGGTCCAGATGTGTTCTGTTTTTCATGGAATTGCGCAGCGTATTATGCATGTGACAAAATTTCTTGGCAATATCTACATTTAGATGTGGATTTTGGTGTGCATTTTGAAGCAGAATATTTCACAGTATCTTGCAGAATATTCTGTAACCTATTAAAGCACCCTAATAGTAAAAGTGTAATTGAAAACTTTACATTTTTTGCTGGGCAGTCCCATATTTAGTGCAAAAAACTACATACAAAAAATGTATCTCCATACAAGTTTTGAGCTTCAGCTAACAGTCAACATCTCACCTGCAACACTTATTAATACATTCAGATGGAGATTTGTATCAATTTAATGGAGAGAACGTGCCTATTGATTATGTCAGAAGAAGGCTTCCTCTATTCTCCATTTTATCAGTGTTCGTCGGAGGTCAGACTGACAATCTGGAATTCTTCTTCACAAGCTACAGGGCAGGTTAAATTACTTTACAAAGTTCCTCCTTTTGCAAGCTTGACCCAATCCTCATTATATACTGCCATTTCCCACATTGTGTAATCTAGGAGATAAGTGACTTCAGGTCAAAGCCCTTCCATAGGTCGAAAGGCTGTCCACTGTGTTTTAGTATGGAAAAGCTGTAAAGAAGGGGGATGGGGTCCAGTTGATCAACTGACTAGCTGGGCAGATGGGAAGAACAATGGAGGGGTGGAGAGGCAGCATGTACTTTTTACAATGAAACCACTTGACCATCTGAAATTCAGCCATGTTATGACCTTGCTAATACATTTTTATGGACAGGAGGAGAGTGAGGTCATTCTTTTGTGACCACTCCATAAAAATGTTAGCAGCAATTTAAAAGCAATTAGCAAGCCATAAACTACATTGACGCTCACACTTCGTTAAGCAGCCACAAAGAAACTTTATTCCAATGTCCGCATTCTATTAACGGAGACGTTCTGAAAATATGTAATTGGCCCTGGGAAAACATCATCAAGAAAAGAATTCCAAATCAGAAGACAACATGTGTTTCCCTAATAAGAAGATGCTTCATGCGCTTGCCATGTCTGAGAAGGCTTTTAATTAAGCTACAAATATTTGTCAGTCTTCCTCTTTATAATTATATTTTAATTAGAGAGACACAATAAAGATTCGAAACCGTTGGGAATAATAAAAATATAAATATGTTAGAAATAGATAATGACTTCCAATATTTTATCTAGAAAACCAATTTTATGTGAATGATTCCCATTGCAGATTGAAATTTTAAAGTCTTTATGACATCGCAAATATCAAGTTTCATTATTTTTACTTTATATTATTGTATATATTGAAATCGGGTCTTTGAGAGTATATTTTGGAGGGTGTGGTTGTAGGATCACATTGTTTGCGGCCATCAAAAAAAAGAAGGACTGAAAATATAACTATCTGCATGATATCCCTAAAGAGTTAAAACAGAGAACATGGAGAGCTAAAAGAGGGGCCTGCACGTCTTTCTTGGGCGATACAATATTATATATTATAATCACTAATTACTTGAGAAGGGTTGTTGATCCAGAGGTTATTCTGATTGCCAGATTGGAGTTTTTTCCATTGAATGGGAAAATTGGCTTCTATCTCATTGTTTTTTTTTCCTTCCTCTGGATCAACATTGAGCCTTACATATTATGTTACATTGGACTTCTAGTGTGCTCCGTGCCACATCTTCTGTCCTGATGTGTTCTAAGACCAAATGTTGTCATACACTATACAACAATGGTGGACTACTCTCAGAGCTCAGTTATATCACCACATCATGACAAAGAACAGACATGATGTTGCTGTAAAAAGTTAATCTATAGAGAGAGTTTTCATGTATTCACATGGATTATTTTCTCAGGTGATTTCGGTCTTATTCCAAGATGGACAGAGCTTGCATGAGAAAACCAAGTGATTCAAATCACCCAAGTGATTTTTCTCTCTGACCAATAGTCCAAGTTTTTACGCGATTCTCCGTCAAGAATCGCCCATTATTCCCTATGAGAACGTTAAAACATGCATTGCAATCACATGCCATGCAATTTGCATAAGATATTCATGCATTTTTAATCAGCTTACTATGCGCACCACATGAAAAAATGAACCAGGAACTGCAGAAGAGAGAAAAATGTGTGTTTTTTACGTGCGTGAAAATCACATGAAAATTGCCTTATGTGCTTTTCAGACAAATGCATTTCAGCTCAATATTAGATTCTTGTTTAGCGAACTGTAAGGCCCAATGTCCACTTACACACATAGATCCCACAGCTGCATCCCGCAGCGAAATGCTCGTGGACATTGGAAGAAAAAATGGTTTTCTTACCTCTCTCACTCCAGCGTGGATCTCCTCTGCGCCGGCCGGATCTTCTTCAGCACGGCGGATGCGTTTGGACTAGAGATGAGCGAGCGTACTTGTCCGAGCTTGATACTCGTTCGAGTATTAGGGTACTCGAGATGCTCGTTACTCGAGACGAGCACCACGCGGTACTTGAGTCACTTCCATTTTCTTCCCAGAAAAGTTTGCGCCGTTTTCTGGCCAATAGAAACACAGGGAAGGCATTACAACTTCCTCCTGTGAAGTTCCAGCCCTCCTATCCCACCCCCCTGCAGTGAGTGGCTGGCGAAATCAGGTGCCACCCGAGTATATAAACTGGGGACGGCCGCGGCTCGCCACAGATGCACGCTGAGAGACATTAGGGAAAGTGCCGTCTTGCTGTAGCTGCTATAGGGAGAGTGTTAGGCTGTTATATTCGTCTTCAAGAACCCCAACGGTCCTTCTTAGGGCCACATCTGACCATGTGCAGTACTGTTGAGGCTGCTTTTAGCAGTGTTGCACATTTTTTTTTTTCGTATATCGGGCGTGCATACCATAGCGTCCTCAGTCTGCAGTCATTTTACTGAGTATAGGGGCAGTACTGGTGAGGCATGGACAGTGGTACAGGGAAAGAGGTATACTGGCTATATAGGCAGTGGGCTTTTTCAAAAAAATTGGAAAAAAAAATCTTTGGGCTGCCTGTGACCGTCTTCAGTTTACTGTGTGTCTGCTGGGGTAGTAGTCGCTCACTTATTACCCAGCTAGGTGTTACTGCAGCCTTGCGCATAATTTTTTTTGGCTGCACTGTGCTTTCAATAACCACAGTCATCCTCCAACAGGGAAATCCATATACAGGCTATATCACAGGCAGTGGGCTTTTCCCCAAAAATTGGAAAAAAATACAATATTTAGAGATGAGCAAGCACCAAAATGCTCGAGTGCTCGTTACTCGAGTCGAACTTTCAGTGATGCTCGAGAGTTCGCTTCGAGTAACGAACCCCATTGAAGTCAATGGGCGACTTGAGCATTTTTGTATATGACTGGTGCTCCGCTAAGGTTTTCATTTGTGAAAATCTTAGCAAATCACCAAAGTCATGTAAAAAACACAGAAATGGATAGGGCAGGCGAGGAGCAACATGCAGGGCTGCATTTCGGGCTCCGAGGTCTCACTATTAAGCCACAATAGTGGCAAGAGTGAGACACCCCCACCCCCACCGCACTGTCAGCATAAAGATCGTTCTCCTCTGCCACAGCTGTAACAGCTGTGGCAGAGACGAATGATGTTAGCCCATTGAATTCAATGGAGCCGGCAATATAGCCGGCTCCATTGAAAGCAATGGGCTGCCGGCGAGTGCGGGATGAATTTTCGGGAAGGGCTTAAAAATATAAGCCCTTACCTGAAAATCATCCTAAAATGTGTAAAAATAAAAAAAAAATGTATACTCACCTTTCCGCTGCAGCCGAAGTTCAGCCGCGTCTGGCCGGCAGTTCTCCTGAACTGCTCTGAGTAGTATTCAGCAGCCGGGGATTTAAAATCCCCGCCTGCTGAATGAGCTGCCTCTGGTTGGTCACAGCCTCACCAATCAGAGGCAGCTCTCACTCACACCCATTCATGAATTCATGAATGGGTGAGTGAGTGCTGCCTCTGATTGACTCAGCGCAGGGACCAATCAGGGGCAGCTCTCAGCTGAATGACAGCTGAGAGCTGCCCCTGATTGGTCCCTGTGCTGAGCCAATCAGAGGCAGCACTCACTAATTCATGAATTCATGAATGGGTGTGAGTGAGAGCTGCCTCTGATTAGTGAGGCTGTGACCAATCAGAGGCAGCTCATTCAGCAGGCGGGGATTTTAAATCCCCGGCTGCTGAATACTACTCAGAGCAGTTCAGGAGAACTGCCGGCCAGATGCGGCTGAACTCCGGCTGCAGCGGAAAGGTGAGTATACTTTTTTTTTTTACACATTTTAGGATGATTTTCAGGTAAGGGCTTATATTTTTAAGCCCTTCCCGAAAATTCATCCTGCGCTCGCCGGCAGCCCATTGCTTTCAATGGAGCCGGCTGTATTGCCGGCTCCATTGAATTCAATGGTCAGTGCTCGTTTAATCGAGACGAGTACCGCGTGGTGCTCGTCTTGAGTAACGAGCATCTCGAGCACCCTAATACTCGAACGAGCATCAAGCTCGGACGAGTATGCTCGCTCATCTCTAAATATTTGGGCTGCCTGTGACCGTCTTCAGTTTACTGCGTGTCTGCTGGGGGTACCTGTAGTCGCTCATTATTACCCAGCTAAGCGTTACAGCAGGCTTGCGCATAATTGTTTCCTGGCTCTGCTGTGTCCGTTACATGATCGCCGTCATCCCGCCAGAGGGAAACAGTATACATATATACGCTGCATACGGTATCTGTCTGGTTCCTTACCTCACCATTTTAAAAAATTGAAGCAAAATACTTAAGGTCTACCACTGGCTTTTGGCCACTTGACTGGTTCTTTGCTGTGAATTCCAGTAGCTCAGTCATACGCACTTAGGTCTCACTACAGGCTTGCGCATAATTGTTTCCTGGCTCTGCTGTGTCCGTTACATGATCGCCGTCATTCCGCCAGAGGGAAACAGTATACATATACACGCTGCATACGGTGTCTGTCTGGTTTTTCACCTCACCATTTTAAACAATTGAAGCAAAATACTTAAGGCCTACCACTGGCCTTTGGCCACTTGACTGGTTCTTCGCTGTGAATTCCAGTAGCTCAGTCATACGCACCTAGGTCTCACTACAGGCTTGCGCATAATTGTTTCCTGGCTCTGCTGTGTCCGTTACATGATCGCCATCATCCCGCCAGAGGGAAACAGTATACATATATACGCTGCATACGGTGTCTGTCTGGTTTTTCACCTTACCATTTTAAACAATTGAAGCAAAATGCTTAAGGCCTACCACTGGCCTTTGGCCACTTGACTGGTTCTTCGCTGTGAATTCCAGTAGCTCAGTCATACGCACCTAGGTCTCACTAAAGGCTTGCTCATAATTGTTTCCTGGCTCTGCTCTGCGCTCCGTAAGCGAAGTCAGCCTCCAACCACAGGCCAATAAGCGGCACATTTAATTACAGTGTTCTGTTTCTGCTCTACTGCTAATACAGCATGCTGAGGGGTAGGGGTAGGCCTAGAGGACGTGCTCCCCCTATACTGCTGCTAGTGATATGTTACTGGGGCCTGTCTAGACTGCAACTACTACTGAAATGGAACTAATACTGTGCTCCCCCTATACTGCTGCTAGTGATTTGTTACTGGGGCCTGTCTAGACTGCAACTACTACTGAAATGGAACTAATACTGTGCTCCCCCTATACTGCTGCTAGTGATATGTTACTGGGGCCTGTCCAGACTGCTACTACTACTGAAATGGAACTAATACTGTGCTCCCCCTATACTGCTGCTAGTGATATGTTACTGGGGCCTGTCTTGACTGCTACTACTACTGAAATGGAACTAATACTGTGCTCCCCCTATGCTGCTGCTAGTGATATGTTACTGGGGCCTGTCCCTAATGCTACCACTGAAATGTTACTAATTCTGGGCTCTGTCTATACCGCTGCTAATGCTATGTCACTGGGGTGTGGAAACGGTGGCTTCCCAAAGACATGATGAATCCGCTGCATAGCCATGGTGACAGCTGTGGCTATGCTGTGGATATGACTGCTTCCATTGACTTCAATGGAACTGTCCCACAGAATCCGCAGACTAAAATGGAGCATGCTGCGTTTTCTTCCCGCGCGTGTGACCGACACGCCATGAAAAAAATCACATCCACATGCTTTAAATTGTCCTGTGAATGCTAAAGCATCCCTATAGGCTTCTAGAGCTGCGGGATCTATTTCCTGTTTTTGCCTGCGTTTTGCTATTGTTTTCTATTTGGCAAATACTTATCAGTACTTGTCTAGTAGAAAATAAAATATACGGAGGCAAATACTCATCAAATCCTGATGACATACTGATAACATAGGGTTATCACCTATAACACGTCCGTATTACAGACAAGTTACAATACACTCATCTGAAACTGGCCTTATAAGTGACTTACACCAGAGAGTATTTAACACAAATATCCAATAAGGTTGAAGAGATTACAGATTAATGATATATTAAGGGGTCTCGTACATGGTGCAGACCGCTGTCACAAATGCAAGTGGATCTCCGCTGATTGCTGGGCAGCTCCTGGACTTGCCAATGTTCAGGTGCCATCCAGCAGTCAGTGAAGATTCACGCTGTGTACAGGCACACTATAGCATTAATCAATGACTAATTAAACTATTTATCCTGCTTCCCAACAGTGAGCTATGGTAACAATAGACAATTACCTACGGAAAAAGACATGTCTCATAACAGGGTGCTTTTAGATGGAGCAAACAATGTCCGAGTTGGCTGGTGCAGCCTGTTTATACAATTGTTTCTTTGCAAATCGTTCAATCGCTTGCATTCACTGCACTAGGGAATGAGAACAACTGAACAATCGGAATTTAAACCGAAGGATTAGCGAACGAGCCAATGATGTATTTATGTTTGAATGAAATGAATGATGAACAATAAACAAATTATCATGCATCGTTGCTGGGGTTTATGCTGAACCATTATTCAAATTCGAATGATCCAGCGATTTTTTTTCAACGTTAATCATACAGTGTAAATGCAGCTTTAGGGTTATTTAGACGACCATATATCGGCTCGGTTTTCACGCCGAGCCGATAAACAGTGTCCTTGTCTGCAGGGGGAGGAGGATGGAAGAGCCAGAAGCAGGAACTGAGCTCCCGCCCACTCTCCGTCCCTCTCCACTATTTGCAATAGGAGGGGGCAAGACTGGGTCGGAGCTAAGTACCGGCGCTTAGCTCCGCCCCTGTCCTGCCCCCCCCCATTGCAAATAGTGGAAAGGGGCGGGAGCTCAGTTCCTGCTCCTGGCTCTTCCATCCTCTCCCCCCCTGCAGACAAGGACACCGTATATCGGCTTGGCGTGAAAACCGAGCCGATATACGGTCGTCTAAATAAGCCCTTAAAGAGGTTGTCCTAACATATTTAGCACCTTTCCACAGAATAGCTGATAAAGGTTTGATTGCTGAGGTCTGACCACTCTAACCACCAGGGATTGTTTCACAGCAGCATTAACAGCCACAATCTCAGTTATCTCCCATGATAGTTGTTGCGGGTGGGTGTCAGCTGTCAAACACAGCTGATACTCTCCATGTAACTGCAAGGAGTATGTGTGTCAGGAAGGGGTTAAAGAGTAGCTGCAATTTTCCTTTTTTTCTTAATGTACAGAATAGGCGATTCTAAGCTTTTTTGCAGCAGGTTTTATTAGCCTATTCTACACATTTTTAGTAGAAAAAGCCTATTTTTAGCTATTTACCCTAGGGGTAAAATCAAACACAGTTTTTTATGCCACAGTTTTTGTGGCAGTTTTTCAATGCATTTTTTTGAGTTACAGACTGTCTTACCTGCTCAAGTTTTGGCGATTCTTCAACCTCATTAGCATACCAGCTAAGCATACTGAGACAGTTTTAAGGCAAGACAAATATAAAACACGAGTTTATTTACTCTTTAGTATATGTAGGTGAAATAGTTAATTAACATATAGACACACAGATCACATGGGTAACAAAGATAAGTATCAATACGTCACCGGATATTGTAGCATCACTCCGCAATCGGGGGATCTCCAGGTACGATTGGTAGGAGGAATCCGGGAGAATGCTGACACGTCTGTCAGCCACAAATCGAGTCCCAAAGCTCTGCTAAGGATTGTGTTCTTTTATACTACTTTTACATTACGTGGCATATCTGCTTCTGCGCAGTTATGAGTATATACGTCATTCTTATATGACTAATCAGGTTCTACGCATGCTCGATAGATTCTTGGCAATATAAATATACTAAATATTTTCTCCATGAAGTTATCGACATCTGCATTCTATTACTTACAATATCTGATGACTATGAGTCATTCTTGCTGTTTTTCACTAGACCATATATGTCCAAAATATTCCGCTTTTTAGCAAATGTTAGGAGAACAGTCAGACAAGGTCATCATTAGTTCACTGAACTAGTTGATTGAACTAGTTCATTGAGCTTATGGTAAACCCATACGACAATTAGTTATTGATTACCTTAATTTCCCTATGCCTTTGACACAACCATTCAATCAATCGTATCCCATACGTATCACACAGCCAGAAGTGAATCCAGCAGAAAAGAGAAGTAGAAGTACTTGCTCTAGGGCTCTTTCACACGACCATATGCGCCATAAAATCGCATGAATGAAGAATAGCCGCGATCAAGAACTGGTCTTAATTAGCGTATTCTCAGGCATTCACACGGGAGGCTGCTGCGTATCGGCAAATAAATACGCTGCAGTGCAGAAATCCCTTGATCTGCAGAAATCCTTGGAATGACTGCTAATTCTTAATTACAGCCAGCTGTCTACTTTTCCCAGCGTTGGACACAGATAAACTCCCTACCTCTCCCTTTTTTCCAGCTTCCATAGAAGTCTATGCGAGCTTCCAGTGTATCTCGGCAAAAAATAGGGCAAGACCTATCTTTGGACGCTGTGTATAAACTTGGGCCCGAAAATGGTTGCTGATGTTCTATTTTTCCCGTCACAATTTTATTAAGCGTCCGAAAATCTTTCATCTGAATGAATACATTGGAATCCGATGATTCGAAAGGTCACAATTTTTCCCGATTTTTGGCCACAGCTAAATAACTGCGTATAAACGGTCGAGTGAATGAGGCCTTATATTTCCCATTCTTTTTTTAATCCACTTTAGGCTTTGGCTCAAAAACTTGCATGAAAAACTATGACAGAAACTGCTGCGTTTTCCCCAAAAATCCTCTGTGTGAAGCTACTTTTAATGACAAACTAAAAATAAAAGCAGAAATTGATCAGAACATATCCGTCATCCTAAGCAATGCTTGCTATGGCTCAGAGATTTCCCTAGCACTCTGCCTCTTTATGGTTAACTAATAAACCATGCAGCATTTGTGCATCTGGCAGAAAAAATATGCCTCATTTAATTCTTTCAAAAGTAATCGAACAATTTGACTAAGTTTTTACTGCATTAGAAACAATTTGCATGTCATTCAACATGGAAGATGATGAAGGTCTTTAAATTAGCCTGACTCTAGCTCTACTGATGTCTGTCATTAACTCAGCAGTCTGCCTTTACAAGGTGTTCTGGAATTGGAATAAAAGGAATGCACTCAGCTAAGTTTGGATTTGCAAGAGTGGTTATACAGGGCGATTCTCTCGCCGGGAAACCCAAACATTCCTCAATAACTTTGTAATTTTTGTCTGGTTCCCTATGAAAATTGAAATGTATTTACCTTGTATGTTGCAAAACAAGGTTTGGCTAGAGCAGGGGTATCAAACTAATTTTCACCGAGGGCTATATCAGTCTTATGGGTGCCTTCAAAGGGAATTGAAATTGTAAACTCTCTAGTAATAGTGACCCCCATAGTGACCCCAATAGTAATAGTGACCCTAGTAATAATAGTGACTCCCATAGTGGCCCCATTAATAATAGCAACCCCCATATTGGCCGCAGTACTAAAAATGTCCCCAAACTAGCCCCAGTAGTAATAGTGTTCCCATAGTGGCTTCAGTAGAAATAGTGTCCCTCATAGTAGTCCCTGTAGTAATACTGACCCCATAGTGGGGCTAGTAGTAATAGTGTTCCCCCATACTGCTCCAACTAGTAATAGTGTCCACTATATTGGGGGCCCTAGTAGTAATAGTGCCCCCCATAGTGGCTCCAATAATAATAGTATCCCCTATATTAGCTCCAGTAGTAATAATGAGCCCCACAGTGGTCTCAGAAGTAATAATGTCCCCTACATTAGTGGCCTAATAGTAATAGTGTCCTCCATAGTGGCTCCAGTAGTAATAGTGTCCCCTATATTAACTCCAGTAGTGATGATGACTCTCCCATTTAGCTTCTGGCCGGGCAGTATCTCTACAGGCATTCCACTCACCCATGGCAGCCGTTGTTGAGTCTATGACCACTGACCTCTCCCATCGGTGTCTGTGCTGCATACAGAGGTAAGCCGCTGGACTGCAGCTGCAGGCTGGATGAGTGAAATGAGTGAAATGCTTGTTAGGCTGTTGTATGGCCGGTGAGCCACAAAAAATTGAGATGGCGGGCTTGATTCATCCGGTGAGCCTTGTGTTTAACATGTGTGACCTAGAGCATATGCTGAAAATGGCCCCTCCAGCTTCCAAGTACTTTTGAATGAATGTGAGTCTGCATGTTGGCGAAGATATCTGCTAATGTGAAATGATTTTCAGTTTTTTAATTGATTAAATGAAACCATTGACCAGTATTCACAAACAATGAACACAGGCTGTGTAACTGGGTATGTTTGAGTCACACTTCGTTAAGAGGTGCGATGGTTTGATAAACATATGGGCGATTTATGAAACTGTCTTAACTAGAGATGAGCGAACGTACTCGTCCGAGCATTAGCGTGTTCGAGATGCTCGTTACTCGAGGCGAGCACCACGCGATGTTCGAGTTACTTTCACTTTCATCTCTGAGATGTTAGCGTACTTTTATGGCCAATAGAAAGACAGGGAAGGCATTACAACTTCCCCCTGCGACGTTCAAGCCCTATACCACCCCCTGCAGTGAGTGGCTGGCGAGATCAGGTGTCACCCGAGTATTTAAATCGGCCCCTCCCACGGCTCGCCACAGATGCATTCTGACATAGATCAGGGAAAGTGCTGTCTTGCTGGAGCTGCTATAGGGAGAGTGTTAGGAGTTATTTTTTTTGTATATCGGCCGTGCAGAGCATTGCGTCCTCAGTCTGCAGTAATTTTACATAGTATAGGGCCAGTAGTGGTGAGGCACGGACAGTGGGAAAGGTGAAAGAGATATACTGTCTATATAGGCAGTGGTCTTTTTCCAAAAAATTTGGGACAAAAAAATCTATTTGGGCTGCCTGTGACCGTCCTGAGTGTACTGCGTCTCTGCTGGGGGTAGTAGTCCTAATTAATACGCAGCTAAGTGTTACAGCAGGCTTGCGCAAAATTCTTTCCTGGCTATGCATTGCCCGTTACATCACCGCTGTCATCCTGTCCAGAGGGAAACAGTCTTCAGTAATTTTACATAGTATAGGGCCAGTAGTGGTGAGGCAGGGACAGTGAAAAAGGTGAAGGAGATATACTGTCTATATAGGCAGTGGTCTTTTTCCAAAAAATTTTGGGAAAAAAAATCTATTTGGGCTGCCTGTGACCGTCCTCAGTGTACTGCGTCTCTACTGGGGGTAGTAGTCCTAATTAATACGCAGCTAAGTGTTACAGCAGGCTTGCGCAAAAGTGTTTCCTGGCTCTGCGTTGCCCGTTACATCACCGCTGTCATCCTGTCCAGAGGGAAACAGTCTGCAGTAATTTTACATAGTATAGGGCCAGTAGTGGTGAGGCAGGGACAGTGAAAAAGGGGAAAGAGATATACTGTCTATATAGGCAGTGGGCTTTTTCCAAAAAATTTGGGAAAAAAAATCTATTTGGGCTGCCTGTGACCGTCCTCAGTGTACTGCGTCTCTGCTGGGGGTAGCAGTCCTAATTTATACGCAGCTAAGTGTTACAGCAGGCTTGCACAAAAGTGTTTCCTGGCTCTGCGTTGCCCGTTACATCACCGCTGTCATCCTGTCCAGAGGGAAACAGTCTGCAGTAATTTTACATAGTATAGGGCCAGTAGTGGTGAGGCAGGGACAGTGAAAAAGGTGAAAGAGATATACTGTCTAAATAGGCAGTGGGCTTTTTCAAAAAAATGTGGGAAAAAAAAATGTATTTGGGCTGCCTGTGACCGTCCTCAGCGTACTGCGTCTCTGCTGGGGGTAGTAGTCCTAATTAATACGCAGCTAAGTGTTACAGCAGGCTTGCGCAAAATTCTTTCCTGGCTCTGCGTTGCCCGTTACATCACCGCCGTCATCCCGTCCAGAGGGAAACAGTATACATATATATGCTGCCTACAGTATCTGTCTGCTGTCTCAGCTCAGACTTTAAAAAAATAGAAGCAAAATACTTAAGGCCTACTAGTGGCCTTTGGACACTTGACTGCTTCTGCGCTGTGAATTCCACTAGCTCAGTCATACGCACCTACGTCTCACTACAGCCTTGCGCAAAATTCTTTCCTGGCTCTGCTGTGCGTTCCATAAGCGAAGTCAGCCTCCAACCACAGGCCAATAAGCGGCACATTTAATTACAGCGTTCTGTTTCTGCACTACTGGTAATACACCATGCTGAGGGGTAGGGGTAAGCCTAGAGGACGTGGACGCAGGTGAGGACGCGGAGGCCCAAGTCAGGGTGTGGGCACAGGCCGAGCTCCTGATCCAGGTGTATCGCAGCCAACTGCTGCGGGATTAGGAGAAAGGCACGTTTCTGGCGTCCCCACATTCAGCTCACAATTAATGGGTCCACGCGGTAGACCTTTATTAGAAAATGAGCAGCGTGAGCAGGTCCTGTCGTGGATGGCAGAAAGTGCATCCAGCAATCTATCGACCACCCAGAGTTCTGCGCCGTCCACAGCTGCAACTCTGAATCTTCTGGCTGTCCTCTGCTGCAACCCTGAATCATCTGGCTGCTGCTCCTTCTTCCTCCCAGCCTCCTCACTTCATTACAATGACACATTCTGAGGAGCAGGCAGACTCCCAGGAACTGTTCTCGGGCCCCTGCCCAGAATGGGCAGCAATGGTTCCTATCCCACCGGAGGAGTTTGTCGTGACCGATGCCCAACCTTTGGAAAGTTCCCGGGGTCCGGGGGATGAGGCTGGGGACTTCCGGCAACTGTCTCAAGAGCTTTCAGTGGGTGAGGAGGACGACGACGATGAGACACAGTTGTCTATCACTCAGGTAGTAGTAATTGCAGTAAGTCCGAGGGAGGAGCGCACAGAGGATTCGGAGGAAGAGCAGCAGGACGATGAGGTGACTGACCCCACCTGGTTTGCTAAGCCTACTGAGGACAGGTCTTCAGAGGGGGAGACAAGTGCAGCAGCAGGGCAGGTTGGAAGAGCCAGTGCGGTGGCCAGGGGGAGAGGCAGGGCCAGACCGAATAATCCACCAACTGTTTTCCTCGCGCCCCCTCACGCCATGCCACCCTGCAGAGGCCGAGGTGCTCAAAGGTCTGGTAGTTTTTCACTGAGAGTGCAGACGACCGACGAACAGTGGTGTGCAACCTTTGTCGCGCCAAGATCAGCCGGGGAGCCACCACCACCAGCCTCACCACCACCAGCATGCGCAGACATATGATGGCCAAGCACCCCACAAGGTGGGACGAAGGCCGTTCAGCGCCTCCGGTTTGCACCACTGCCTCTCCCCCTGTGCCCCAACCTGCCACTGAGATCCAACACCCCTCTCAGGACACAGGCACTACCGTCTCCTGGCCTGCAGCCACACCCTCACCTCCGCTGTCCTCGGCCCCATCCACCAATGTCTCTCAGCGCACCGTCCAGCCGTCGCTAGCGCAAGTGTTTGAGCGCAAGCGCAAGTACGCCGCCACGCACCCGCACGCTCAAGCGTTAAACATGCACATAGCCAAATTGATCAGCCTGGAGATGCTGCCGTATAGGCTTGTGGAAACGGAGGCTTTCAAAAGCATGATGGCAGCGGCGGCCCCGCGCTACTCGGTTCCCAGTTGCCACTACTTTTCCCGATGTGCCGTCCCAGCCCTGCACGACCACGTCTCCCGCAACATTGTACGCGCCCTCACCAACACGGTTACTGCCAAGGTCCACTTAACAACGGACACGTGGACAAGCACAGGCGGGCAGGGCCACTATATCTCCCTGACGGCACATTGGGTGAATTTAGTGGAGGCTGGGACCGAGTCAGAGCCTGGAACCGCTCACGTCCTACCCACCCCCAGAATTGTGGGCCCCAGCTCGGTGGTGGTATCTGCGGCGGTGTATACTTCCTCCACTAAACCACCCTCCTCCTCCTACGCAACCTCTGTCTTGCAATCAAGATGTGTCAGCAGCAGCACGTCGCCAGCAGTCGGTGTCGCGCGGCGTGGCAGCACAGCGGTGGGCAAGCGTCAGCAGGCCGTGCTGAAACTACTCAGCTTAGGAGAGAAGAGGCACACGGCCCACGAACTGCTTCAGGGTCTGACAAAGCAGACCGACCGCTGGCTTGCACCGCTGAGCCTCCAACCGGGCATGGTCGTGTGTGACAACAACCGTAACCTGGTGGCGGCTCTGCAGCTCGGCAGCCTCACGCACGTGCCATGCCTGGCCCACGTCTTTAATTTGGTGGTTCAGCGCTTTCTGAAAAGCTACCCACGCTTGTCAGACCTGCTCGGAAAGGTGCGCCGCCTCAGCGCACATTTCCGCAAGTCCCACACGGACGCTGCCACCCTGCGCACCCTGCAACATCGGTTTAATCTGCCAGTCCACCGACTGCTGTGCGACGTGCCCACACGGTGGAACTCCACGCTCCACATGTTGGCCAGGCTCTATGAGCAGCGTAGAGCTATAGTGGAATACCAACTCCAACATGGGCGGCGTAGTGGGAGTCAGCCTCCTCAATTCTTTACAGAAGAGTGGGCCTGGTTGGCAGTCTACCCAGATGGTGAGCGGCGATGCTGCAATCATTAGCGTCACCATTCCTATGCTATGCCTCTTGAGAAGTTCCCTGCAAAGCATAAAGGCAGACGCTTTGCGCTCGGAAACGGAGGCGGGGGAAGACAGTATGTCGCTGGATAGTCAGAGCACCCTCCTGTCTATATCTCAGCGCGTTGAGGAGGAGGAGGTGGAGGAGCATGAGGAGGAGGGGGAAAAGACAGCTTGGCCAACTGCTGAGGGTACCCATGCTGCTTGCCTGTCATCCTTTCAGCGTGTATGGCCTGAGGAGGGAGAGGAGGAGGATCCTGAAAGTGATCTTCCTAGTGAGGACAGCCATGTGTTGCGTACAGGTCCCTGGCACACATGGCGGACTTCATGTTAGGATGCGTTTCTCATGACCCTCGCGTTACACGCATTCTGGCCACTACGGATTACTGGGTGTACACACTGCTCGACCTATGGTATAAGGAGAACCTTTCCACTCTCATACCCGAAGAGGAAAGGGGTTCGAGAGTGATGCTATACCACAGGACCCTGGCGGACAAACTGATGGTAAAATTCCCATCCGACAGAACTAGTGGCAGAAGGCGCAGTTCCGAGGGCCATGTAGCAGGGGAGGCGCGGAGATCAGGCAGCATGTACAGCGCAGGCAGGGGAACACTCTCCAAGGCCTTTGGCAGCTTTATGGCTCCCCAGCAAGACTGTGTCACCGCTCCCCAGTCAAGGCTGAGTCGGCGGGAGCACTGTAAAAGGATGGTGAGGGAGTACATAGCCGATCGCACGACCGTCCTCGGTGACGCCTCTGCCCCCTACAACTACTGGGTGTCGAAGCTGGACACATGGCCTGAACTCGCGCTATATGCCCTGGAGGTGCTTGCTTGTCCTGCGGCTAGCGTCTTGTCAGAGAGGGTGTTTAGTGCGGCTGGGGGAATCATCACGGATAAGCGTACCCGCCTGTCAACCGACAGTGCCGACAGGCTTACGCTCATAAAGATGAACAAAGCCTGGATTTCCCCAGACTTCTCTTCTCCACCAGCGGACAGCAGCGATACCTAAACAATACGTAGGCTGCACCCGCGGATGGAAGAATCGTTCTCTATCAGCATAAAAAATGGGGACCTTTTAGCTTCATCAATCTGTGTATTATATTCATCCTCCTCCTCCTGCTCCTCCTCCTGAAACCTGACGTAATCACGCCGAACGGGCAATTTTTCTTAGGCCCACAAGGCTCAGTCATATAATTTTTGTAAACAATTTTTATACGTTTCAATGCTCATTAAAGCGTTGAAACTTGCACCTGAACCAATTTTTATTTTAACTGGGCTGCCTCCAGGCCTAGTTACAAATTAAGCCACATTAACCAAAGTGATTAATGGGTTTCACCTGCCCTCTTGGTTGGGCATGGGCAATTTTTCTGAGGTACATTAGTACTGTTGGTACACCAATTTTTTTGGGCCCTCGCCTACAGTGTAATCCAATAAATTTTTTGCCCACCTGCATTAAAGCTGACGTTACATCAGCTGTGCTGGACACTGCAATGGGATATATTTATGTACCGCCGGTGGGTTCCTGGCACCCACCCATGCTGTCGGTCCACACGGAGTTGTAACTGCATGTGTCCACTTCTAAAGAACCCCAGTCTGACTGGGGCATGCAGTGTGGGCCGAAGCCCACCTGCATTTAACATGACATTACCTCAGCTGTGATGGGCAATGCAATGGGATATATTTATGTACCGCCGGTGGGTTCCAGGGAGCCACCCATGCTGTCGGTCCACACGGAGTTGTAACTGCATGTGTCCACTTCTAAAGAACCTCAGTCTGACTGGGGCATGCAGTGTGGGCCGAAGCCCACCTGCATTAAACATGACATTACCTCAGCTGTGATGGGCACTGCAATGGGATATATTTATGTACCGCCGGTGGCTTCCTGGCACCCACCCATGCTGTGGGTCCACAGGGACTTCACAATAGGGAGTTGTACCTGCCTGTGTCTATGAATTAAAAGCCCCGGTCAGGTTGGGGCATGCAGTGTGGGCCGAGTATCGCTGTGCTCGTCCCTGAAGATTCGGGTGCCGCTGCGGCTGACAGGTGAGTCGCAGCGGGGAGCAGGGGAGAGCGGGCGGGAGAGAGGGAGAGAAAGATCTTACCTCCGTTCCTCCCCGCTCTCCCCTGCAGCTCCCCGCTCCGTGCCGGCACCCGAATCTTCAGGGACGAGCACAGCGATACTCGGATAAAGCAAATTACTCGAGCGAGTAGTGCTTTTCCGAGTATGCTCGCTCATCTCTAGTAAAAATCCCTAAAAAATGACTGGTCCTATTGGGCCAAAATACCCTGGTGTTTTTAAGGGGTTAATTCTGCTGGCAATTCTGCATCAAAATCCGTATTTAGACCTGTGGATTTCGATATGAAATTCCGCTGTGTATTGCGGAACAATTCTATTCCATGTGTAAGGTTTCTTAAGTGACAACACTACATTAAAACCAATGAATAAGGTCGCTCCAAGTTCCCTCAAAGCTCTGTCCCCAAGAATACCAACCATAAGTACCCTATTATAACTCGCCATTGCCAAAACAGTACAGTGAAATCCAGTAATGGAAACGTAGAAACCCAACTGTGGAGGTGAATATTATCCTGCTCCATAAACTAAAAATGGCCAGCTTCCATCCTATTATGGCGAGAGATGACAGGGGTGAACTGAGCCAGCAATAACATAAAGAGTATCTATTCTCAATGTGCCCATGGAAGTGGAAAAGTATATTGCTGTAAAAGTGGTATTTATACCCAGCGCAAAATAAAAATGTTGTCAAAAAGATAAATAAAGCAGCCAAGCAACGGCAGAAAGCATAATAACAGACAATAGCTGATGCTTCAAATGATATGCTGCGTCACTGTGTAATTTATTTCACACACATACAAACACAGAAGCCTCACCTGCCAGAGACGGAGCTATTTCACTTTTTGGATGTTGTACTCATACATACCCATGTTAAAGTCATTACTGGCTTCATTAGTGGATTCAACTCTACTGCTGACAACTGTTTGCTCTATTCTTTATTTTAGCTATATAGCGCATCTTTTTTTGCTGCCTAGTATAACCCTATCATTGTTTGTATATGAAGCTCCTAAACTCACTGAATGCAAATTAAAACCCTAGAAGTTATTCAACTGTGTTTCTTTGTTCAGGATTAGAAGTAACAATTCATGTAAGTGGGATTGTTTTGTTTCCAAATGCTCAAAACTGACATGATAAATATTTATACATAGATAATTAATTATCTTTATTCAAATCTATCGGAGTTAGGGACATTTCACCCGGGACGGAATATTACGCAATAGTGTTGCAGAGTAAGCTGACCCTGAATCCTGCACCAATATCCGCACAGCTAACTACAGATTTTGATGCAAAATTGCTGGCAAGATTCTGTTATTTTGAAATCCACATCAAAGGGCGGTTTCAGATGGCCGTAGGTACAACTACGCTTGCCGGTATGGAGCGAAGTTGTGCCTGAACAAGGAAAGGTTCTTCTCCTTTGCTGGCCGTTCAAACTCCGCACCATAGCACAGCAGTTTGAAAGTAACAGCAGCAAATTAGGTCCTGCCCTATCTTTCCTGCACGTACTATTCACTACATGTGGGAAAGATAGGGAAAGTCCTATCTTTTCTTGGGCGTTTATAATATTAACAACAGGTAAAAGAGCTAGTGCAACGAGCAGGAAAGAGAGGGCAATGAAAGGGGCAGTTACTGCCTGCCAAAGTCTTGCAATAAAAAGGGGTAATAATCACTGGACTGGGGTATGGCTGGAGGCATAGTGCTTGTCACGGTGTAGCCGAATGGTAACACGAGGGGTAATGCTTGTGGAAGTATATATATATATATATATATATATATATATATCTCATGTCGTGACGCCACCGTTCCCACACCGTTATTCTATATGGCGGAGTATTAAACACTGAGACTTGTGTGCCGTACCTCGGGACCTCAGGAACGGTTGAGGTCCGGTAAACTTTACTTGCATAAACTTGAACATACAGGCAAATACAGGTATCATACACGGCAGTAGTTACAGGCAAAAACTCAGAGGTTGGGAGGAAAAAGACACAGGAACAATGCGGCCCTATAGTCCAGGTTCTCTTTATGTTACTGGTCCTGGGCATTAAATATACTCCGGAGGAGGCAAATGTAGAGACCTCTCCACATACTCTTTGGCAGGCAATCACTGAAGAAAAGGCTTAGCCTAAAATACACCCACACATCATCCGCGTGGGGGTCACAATCATGTACCTCTGTGTGGTGATCCTATTGACGGACGGCCACACGGGAAAAATTAATGCCTATAGTGTGAACGAGTCCCGGGTACGGTGGGTCTCTCTATGCAGAATTACTTGGGAGTTGCTCTCACTCTGAGGGATTTAGTGACTCACTCGTTCTCTCATGTGTTTCACATGCGGTAGGGATATCTTTCCTTCTCCTCCATATTAGACACCAGGAAACCAGAGATGTCTCCCTGCACCCCTGCGGTTTCTCTAGCTGATCGGGGAACAGGGAAGATCCTCAGCTCTTCCATAGGGAGCCTCTCCTTCTGCTCCATTTTCAATGCAGGGAAGCTAAAGGTGCTTCCCTGCATCACTGTGGGTCCTCCAACAGCATGGGTAGATGGATGATCATCAACAACCAATTCCACTCTCAGACATTCACTTTTATAATTACACTTGTACCACATGACACAGTAAGAATAGATACATTCAGCAGCACACAGAGCTGACAGGCAATGATTTTAAAAAAGTTAACACTTCAAATGCCGCAGCTGTGCAACACACATACAGAAACTCGACATGAGGGTTTTGCACAGTGAATACACATAAGACAGAACATGTATGACATTTATGGAGGGGATCAGGATAACGTTCTGGGACACTACACTAGTGAAAACAAAAGCACTGAAATCCATTGAAATCAGTGGTTTCGTTTTTTCCAGTTACATCTCTAACATACAGGAGATGTAATTCTACAATTAAAGTCTGTGGAATAGAAAGCAAGAAATTCTGCATGTATTCTTCAGATAAAAAGACAACAAAATCCAAACTAATTGACAAAATCCCCACCTGCGCTGTATCCTGCGGACAATTTCATCCTGTTGAAAAGGCCCTTTTCAAGGACCTCAGACATTGCCCTCTAATTCATCTATATATTACATTCCATGTCCTGCTTCCCTCAGATTGCAGTAAAATCATGGCCACACATATGTGATCAGTTGGTGGGAGATTGGTCTGGAGATGCTACATCTGAAGATGCTGTTGTGGAAAGAGAACTGTGGGTCTAAAGATGCTACATTAGGCCAGTTTCACACTAGCATGTTATGGGTGCATTTATGTGTCTATAATATGGATGAGTTTCCACTGTAAGTCTACTGACCCTAACGGCTTATTCACACCGCTGTAGGTGCAACTACACTCTGCAGCACGGAGCATAGTTGCGAGTGAACAAAGGGATCCCTTCCCCTTCACTGGCAGTTCCATTTTGGCCCCTGAGTGCAGGAGTTTGAAAATTTAACTAAATGCAAGAAAGATAGGGCAGGTCCTATTTTTTAAAGTCGTACAAATCACGGGCGGGAAAAGAGGTGGTGAAAACGAAACCACTGAAATCCCAAAGAGATCAGTGGTTTTGTTTTGCCCTGCTATACTGCCATGATTATCACGGCAGTATAAGGGAACAAAACCACGCTCGTCTGAGTCCGCCCTAACTCAGAGCATCACGGGAATCTATCTATCCATGCTTTGGCTGGGACACTTGTCCATATTTAGGGGTGCATTAAAACATATGCTGCTGGTGGTGGTACAAGAGGTGGAGGTGCACACCAGATATACGGACAAAGAGATTTTTTACTGCAACTGATAACGGCAGGGAAGTATACTTCTGCAAGGATAATAAGCAGTTGAATAACTTTAACATTTCGTCCTGCAGACCTGACTATTGCAAGCTATCACAAGACTTAGTGTACATGTTATGAAATTTACGGTGAATGAGCACATTTACAATAGCGTTAAACATACAGCGAGCTCTATCACGTTTCTGCAAAAAAAACTAACAGGTGGAAGTATGCTGCACACAGTCTGTATTTCACAAAGAAATCATACAAGGACTTTGTCTGCAGAAAGTAAACATGTGTTTTTTGATATAAAGTTCCAGCAAAGCTCTGCCTTATCTCCAGCAAGGTATAAAGGCCAACAAAAATGTTCACATCCAACTTTATAGCATGATATGTCTCTAGCTAGCAGTCCTGCTTACTATCTTACGCTGTTTACTCATGTGCACATGCTTAGTTTTAATTGCTGACTGTCCTCACTTACATATCTGAGGATAGGGATTTTTAACTAACTTTCCTGGTTCCAGTTCAACACTGTTGCAGCACACTGCAGCACTCTCAGATGCTACAGTCGTGACCCTGCATTTGCGCACCGAAGGCTCCATAGAAGTCTGTGGGGTGCACAAATACGCACCTGATCCCTGCAAAATTGCACAATGAACTGCATGATTTCACTGTGTTAATAACACTGGGGACTAATTAGGCTGCCCGGCCATTTCAATAATGGATCTGGTGTGTCCCATGCATATGTGAACAGGCCCAGCAGCATAGAATAGTACAGTAGAATGCGCAGATTAGCAAGAGATAGCCCTCATAGCTGCATAATGAGACGAAGCAAAAGCATTGATTTTAATGGCTTTATTTTCACTAGCGGTATTCTCACCTGTTAATAGTATGGGCGAAAAAATATAATACTTGTCCTATCTTTCCCGTATGTAGTTAATAGGGCAGCTTTAAATATCTTGCAGCTTTTTTTTCTTCAATATTGTGCAAAATGGTGTGGCGTTTGAAAGGTAAAAAAAAAAAGATTTTTACCTTGTTCATGCGCAACTACATTCCATAGCGGCGAGCCCTAAGACTATTTTATGGCTGGCACGCAGTTTGAAAAGCCGGCAAAGGGGAAGAAATTTCCTCCGTTCAAGCACAACTATGCTTCGTAGTAGCAAGCGCAGTTGTACCTATGTCAGTGTGTTTTTGTGACTATGAATATACACTGCTATAGATACAGTTGTTCAAGGCAAAAAAACGTTCGAACATGCTAATACACTCGCCGCTAGGGGGCGTATTAGTGCATGAACCAGTTTTTTTTCTTTTTACCATTGAAACTCTGTGCTAGTGCGTACCAGTTTGAAAAAAGCAAAATGGGAAAATAGATCCTATCCTATCTTAGTATCAACGCCTGAGAATCCCGATAGTGGAAATGAAACCATTAAAAATCAATGGTTTTGTTTTGTCCCGTTATGTGATTTTTTAAGGCCGCATAACAGGACTAAAACACGCCCATCTGTTTAAGCTCTAAGCCCTTAAATGCTCATGTTAAATTGAAGATCTGGATGTATTTAAGCTACACACTGTGCAGGAGTAATGAATGCGGAGATATTAAAATGGAGGCTATTACATGTGAAAGAAGCTACAGCAATACATTACAGCTAGAGCAGCCTCCAGTGGTTGCAATATGCAGTGCTATGTAAGACCAGGTCCAGACAATATGAGATTTTGTAAAGTTCCCTGCTGGGTAGGAGACAATTGTATGTGCAAATACGCTCGCCAATACGTCCAAACTCCACGCCAGAGCGCAGAAGTTTGAAAAAAAAAATGCGGGAAGATAGGTCCTGCCCGATCTTTCCCACACGTAGTATTCACTGCATACGAGAAAGATAGAGCAGGTCCTATCTTTTCTCGGCCATAGTAGTTAAGAGATGGCAAGAAGCAGGCTGATACGTTTGTGCCAGCAGATAGTTTGGTTATTTTTGCCCGTTCATATTCTTATGTATTGCACCCTTCTGGGAAATGGAATGGCAATTAAATACCAAATTAGGGCCAGCTGTCTTCTTTTCCCTTCGTTGTACGCAGGGTAACTCCCTTCACCTCTCTTTTTTTTTAAGCTGCCATAGACTTCTATGGCAGATTTCTGCAAAACATGGACAAGGATGGAGATATCTTTTCTCATACGAAGATTTTGCGCGTCAAAAACACATTCGTCTGAACGAATCTATTGAAATCAGCGCTTTTGCTTCGTTGAGTTATACGGACGAGATTTCCACATGCGGAAATGCCTCTGCAAATCTGTTTGTCTGAAAGCGCCCTTACTCTGTTTCCGAGGTCTTTTTCCCCCTTTCTTGGTCTTTTAGTGCTCTGCACTCTACCATGTACTGCCTCCCCTCCATCTTTTCATGACACACTGGGAACCATATGAGCTGCTATTTCTGCTACCACGCTAGTTATCTCATGGGCCCTAAATGTAAATGATGAATAACTAAAGAATGTAAAGGTTAGGGCTGTAGCAAAGGGGACACGGGTGAACAAATTATGAAAAGGTTAAAAATCAGGGAGGTTTAGGAATTTTCTGGAAAGAGGGAGTGGAAGTGCAGGGATTGGTGGGGAAAGTAGTAGGTGGGGGGTTATTTAAGGAAGGAGGTTGAGATCAGCGCCATCTTGTTTTCAGGGAAGTTGGAGAGTCCTGCCCTTCTGCCCGTAATTGGGTAAGGTTGGATGAGGTTGATTTTGTCATGGCAGCTTCGTTGGTGGGGGGGTCCTTGGAGTCGTTGGAAAATTGTGTGTGGGGTGGCTGGGGACAGGGTCTCACCTGCTAAGACTCCTTCCTTTGTGTTAATCGTATGGTATCTGGTGCAGTTACTTGGCTGGTGGTGGTGATGGTGGTGGTGGTGGTGGTGGTGGGGCAGTAGACTCCCTCCGGCTTCAAGTGATGGTAGTAGTAGCCACCCCATGGGTGGCTTGTGTTGCCCTTGAGCCTGTTGGTCTGGCTGGAGCAGGGTTTATGTTTTTATAGTTGTACCAGATTTTGTGGCTCCAAGGACTCCTCCTTGTACTTTGTATGATGATTGTTAATTTTATGTACCATTTGTTAATAAATTGTCTGCTCTGGCCATTTTATCCAAAGAAGAAGTTGTCTGTCTTGATTGGGTGGGGTGGCCGCAGAGGAAGTTATTCTGGCCTCCCCGGGTCAAGTTTTATTAAACTATAGACAGCAGGTAAATGTTGGCTGTGAATGAATTAGTGAATGTGGTAGTGACCCTTTACATTCCGAGACCTCTTTCACAAGAGCATTGTGATTTTTGGCCGCCCGTATCGCAGCCGAACATTGCATGAAGAGAAAAAGCTGCGACCAAGTCTTGGGTAAATCTCACATTTTCTCGCATATATATGCCGCAGCCTGGAATGCTTTTGGCTGGCATAAGTACGTCAACTGGCTTATTAGAGCCAGCTGACATAGTTTAGCAGTGCTAGCCACTGCTAGACTACCTTTCCCTCCCTTTCCCTCCTTTTGCTGGCAGCTCTCATACAAGCCTATGGAAGTCGCCAACTGATTGCGGCCAAAAAATAGGGCTAGACCTATCTCTTCCGTCCGCGTCAAATCATCATCTGGCGTATTTGGATGCATAGACATCCAATGCTTCATATGGTCACGATTTTTTATCGCAACTAAATTAGCCGCATAAAACGCTTGTGTGGATAAGGCCTTAGCCTTGCACTATTCATCACTCTGCGTGTGATGGGATGCTTTCTGTGTATCTCTATTCAAGGGTTAAAATACAACCGAAAACAATGCAAATGTATTCTGACACTGAAGCAACAATGTAATTGGTTCAACCACTGTGATGTAGCAGAAAGGAAGCCATCATCCAAGCAAGCAGGGGTTAAACATGGGTAATTCTATTGGTGCATTTTATGTAAGTAACCATTATTTAAGTACACACTAAGCTCTATATTCATATTGTCAGATAAAATGAGTTTCTTCTTAGAATTTGATCAAGAATTAACGACTTACAACAGAGAGTATTAGTAATATATATTGAAATAAATCCCCGTAATATACCTCTTGATGTGTCTAATGCAGGATTGTCAGATCTCAAACAATGTGGTAAAAGCCACAATTACAGAATGTCATCTTGACTGGAGAATAAAAAAGAGAAAAAAAATGTAAACCTACATCATAGAGTGATTAAAGATAGAAACACTGGGACAATTAAGGTCGGTGTCAGATATGATGTACTATTTGCAGTGTTTCGGTTGCGGAGTTTGAACCAAAATTCCACAATTAAATACACTGCAATGTTAGGCCTCCTTCACATGAGTGTATGCGTCTTCATGCTGGCCACAGTGCGACCGAAAATTGTGTAAATGAGGAAAAGCCACGATCAATTCCCAAGCTTAATTTGCGTTTTCTCGTGTATTCACATGCGATGTATTAGCGGAAAAATATGCCACAACCCAGAAATCTCTCATTGGCATAAATCCTCTGAATGATTTCAAATGCCTAAATAGAGGCACCTGTAAGCTTTTCTCTGCGTTGGACAATGCTAAACTCTCTCCCCTTCCCTTTTTTTTGCAACTCCCATAGGAGCCTATGGGAGCCGCCGCTGTATAACTGTCAAAGGATAAGGCAAGACCGTAGCGTATAAATTTGGTCACCGTTTTTGGTCACGTATGTCCTGGTTGTCCAGGGTAACATTTTTACGTAGCTAAAAATCAGTCATCTGAACTACTACATTGGAAACCAAGTAGAGATGAGCGAGTATACTCGCTAAGGCACATTACTTGAGCAAGTAGTGCCTTAGCCGAGTATCTCCCCGCTCGTCTATAAAGATTCGGGGAGGGGGGGGGGGGGGGGGGCGGGGAGCAGCGGGGGAGAGCGGGGAGGAACGGAGGAGAGATCTCCCTCTCTCCCTTGCTCCCCGCCCCAACTCAGCTGTCACCCACGCCGGTCCCCAAATCTTTACAGACGAGCGGGGAAATACTCGGCTAAGGCACTACTCGCTCGAGTAATGTGCCTTAGCGAGTATACTCGCTCATCTCTAAAACCAATGCTTTAGATGGTCACTATTTTCAGCCGACGTATAAACGTAGCTAAATAGCCACATAAAAACACTTGTGTGAATAAGGCCTTAGTGCATAGATTTTCAAACACTCACATTCAGTGACAGCTGAAAAAATCCACTGCAGATTCAAGTAATTCTGCGGATTTTCAAATCAGAAGCATCCCCCATCTCTTGTGGATTCTATTAATTTCAATGTGATGACCAAAATCCATGACAAATTCATGTGTGTATTGCGGAATTTGGTCTGGAAACCACGTGCGAATCTACAGCGTAATGGCTTCAACAGACAAGCATGTAACATAACGTGCTCGATCCTGCGGAATTTTCTTGCACAGTGAACAAGTGTATTTAGCGGGAATCACCTCACCCTGATTTAAAAGGCTAATTTGCCTAACAAAGTGTCAGTGATCGTGGGTATGCTCTGCGTTTAGCACATATTGCCGCGGGAAGATGTGCTTGTTTGCAAACCTCACGTAGACCTCTATTGGGTTCTTTGGTGCGCAAACACGCAGAAGATAGGGCAGGTCCACACAAAAAAAGTGGGAATGAACCGATTGAAATCTGTAATTGCGGCATTTCACAGTTGTTTGTTTAAGACCTTAATTTTACTCTGTTTATGAAAGTAGCCTACTGGTGGGAGAGTTTAGTATTGAAAAAGTGTCCCAAAAAGGTACAAAATTTGCCACAAGCATTGATGATGATGATGATGATTATCCGTTCAGTCACATCTGACCCTCGGTCACTCTATGGATCAATGTTCTCCACACATTCCTGTCTATCACCGCTTCTTTCAGTTCGTTAATTGACATGTTCGTTGTGGCCTTGATTGTATCTAGCCATTTTGTTCTTTGTCGTCCTGATCTTCTCTTTCCACTGACCTTGCCAAGCATCAGTCCTGTTTCCAGTGAGTTAGCACGCATCACGTGGCCAAAAAAAGAGAGCCAATGTTTGATGATTTTGCCTCTAGTGATATTTTCGGTTTGATGTGATCTAATACTACCTTATTCGTTGTCATGGCGGTCCAAGGTATCCGTAGCATTCTCCTCCAGCACCAGAGTTCAAACGCATCAATTTTTCCTTCTGTCTGTTTTTCTGAGCATCCAACTTTCACAACCATACGTCGTTATGGGGAAGACGATTGCATTGACCAGTCTGGTTTTTGTTGCAATGCTAATGTCCTTGCTTTTCCAGATCTTTTCGATTCCTTGCATTGCAATCCTACCAAGTGTAATCCGTCTCTTGATCGCGAGTCCAGTGTGCCCGTTGCAATCGATTTTGGATGCAAGGAAGATGTTAATTTTTATGTTCACTGTACCGTTGCCTACCGCGGCCATGACTTTAGTTTTCTTGCTGTTGAGGTACAGTCCCATGCGTTCACTTTCCCTTTTCACTGGTTGGATAAGGTATTCCAGGTCCCTTTCACTATCCACAAGCAGGGTGTTGTGTCATCTGCGTATCGGAGGTTGTTGACATTTCTGTCCCCGATTTTGACTCCGATTTCTAATTCGTCCAGATTGCATCGCCTCATGATTGTTTCTGCCTACGGATTGAAAAGGACTGGTGATAGAATACAGCCTTGCCGTACGCCTTTCTCGAATCCGAACTAATCCGTGTTTCCATAAACTGTCCTGACTGTTGCTTCTTGGTTGTTGTAAAGCGACCTTATAAGCTGTTCAGTATGTTCTGGGACGCCCATTTGCTTCAGACACTTCCAAAGCTTGTCATGTTCAACAGAATGAAAGACCTTGCTGTACTCGATGAAACACATGTACATGTCCTTTTAATACTCCCGGGTCCTCTCCATGATCCAGCGCAGATTCGCAATTTGGTCTCTGGTGCCACGTCTTTTGCGGAAGCCAGCTTAAACTAAGTTTGATTTAAGCCACAAGCTTTAGTTTGGCAAAGGTTTAGCGACTTTTTAAAATTTACACCATTTACAAATTTTTTTCTTTTAAAAAGCGTGTAACCACCCCAGCCTAGCAGATTTATGTATAATTTATGCCAGAAACTGGTGTAAATTACACAAGAAGTCTACTTTAACTTACAGTTGATGTACAATTCCCTTTAGGCGCAACAACGGCTCAAGATGTGCAGAATGTATAATGTGGTGTGCATCTCTACATACATTAGGTGCATTTTGCCCCCTTGTTCATCATTATAAGGGCTCCTTCACATCTTTGTGTGTGCATTTCAATCGCGAAAAAAAACAAAACAGCAATGCCCTACTTTTCTGTACATTTGTGAACCAAAGGCTCCCAAAGAAGCCAATGAAGGGGAGGACACAAATATGCGCATAATATGCAAGGAAATACGTAACTAACTGCATAATTTTGCTGGAAAAAGAACACATCTGGAACTAATTAGCCATTTCAAGCAGTGCGTCTTGTTTGCCGCGCTCAAATGAATATGCCCTGTGGGCGGAAAAAGTGCAGTAAAATATACTGATACGATTGCAAAAAATCATTCTTTGTTACACAAAAACGCAACACTGAGGGGCACACAAATGCGCATACGCCCATGTGAGGGAGCCCTAAGACTGGCGTTTGAAAAGCTAGTCTTAATACATCTCCCCCATAGCACTGACCCTTCAAGGGTTTAAAGAAACCCCAAAAAATAAAAGCAGAAGCTAACCCCAAAAATATTAAAAAATAAAGTTTGTTGAATTCTAACAGAATGGATATACACAAAAGCCAAGTGGGAGGGAAAAAATCAGTGGAGTAAAAATTCACACTAAAGGCCCATTTAGGCACAACGATTATTGCTCAAAATTCGCTCAAAAACCGTCTTTTGAGCGATAATCATTGTGTCTATCTGCATTTACATCGTGCAGTTTTCGTTAAGCCATCGCTCATCGTTGTCTTTCAGCATGCTGAAAGACATCAATGAGCCTTATTAGAGATTTCCAGCAGTATACAGCTGATTCTATTGTTTCAGCTGTACCCCGCTCCCTGATCGCAGGCTGGGTATGAAGAACAGAGCAGTCCAGCTCTGTTCTCCATACCCCGCTCTGAGTGCTTGGCTGTATTACAGCCTTGCGCTCCGAGCAGGGAACAACTGGATGCAGAAGACACGCGGGGCCACCCCGCTTGTCTTCTGCATTTTCCGCTTGGAGCGCAAGGTGATCGCTCAATGTCTTGCGCTGTAAATGACACAACGATTATCGCTCAAAAGACATCTTTTCAGCGATAATCGTTGTATCTAAATGGGCCTTAATACCCAAATAATGACCAGACAAATATGATAAATATGTTACCCTCTTTTGATGTACATTCTGCTATCCTTCTTGTTTGATTGTTTCATTATTTTATGAGCTTGATTCCAATAAACAACTTATTTTTATAGTTTTTGGTCTTATTTTTATGTTTCTTTAGTATTTTTGAAGTTACTATCTACTTACCTTTGATACTATGTGGGTGGGAGCCAGTAAAAATGAAAATGTGCCCAGCCCTATATTGTGCTGTGGATGCCGTATGTATTAATATATACTGACCTTTCAAGGGTTTGTCTGGGATTAGAAAGAAGGATCTGTGGAGGAAATTAACTAAGACAGGCGATTCTAATGTCAGTTTTGGTATAAATTCTGTTGACACAAAATGCGCCTACTATATGAAAAAAAACCCACGCCTCTTCATACATGAGGCACATCTTGGCTCCTCCGTGCGCCCTCTCAGAAATATATGTCACCTAGGAGCTGGCGTAGATTTGTGGTATAAATTAAGTCCGTTTCTGGTTTAATTTATACATTAATCTGTTGGTCGGGAGAGCTACGCCTCCTTCTCACAAGCCACACCTATTTTAATTAAAGTAGACAAGTTAGTGTGAGAACAAGACAAGTCACACTTTTTGTTGTAAGTGGGGCTTGCGATAAAATTTGTGACTTTTTAACTGCAGAATTCTGGCATAGAAGCCAGAAATTCCCATCTATGTTTTTTGCCAAAATGGTGCTACTTATGTCAAGTATATAAGGATAAGCTGCAAAGTCAGGCACAGCTCACGGATAGGAGTGGCGTCGTTACTTACCCTTCGAAGCCTTACTTCCCAAAAAAGCAAAGTTCATGGTGAATTGTTGGGTGTGAAAAGGTCCTATTTCCAAAATGCAGGCATACTGAGACGGTGTATGAGCTGATCACCAATTTTCTCCAGACCATGAATTTCTCCAATGCTAAACTTCATCATTGTTTTTCAGGGAAACAAAGAAAACCTTGATTTACAGTACATGCTGTGCAGAGAAACAGCTGCTATTATACCCTTTTTCTGCTATTAACAGAAGCGTAATGAAATATGGCCCTGACTTCATTACTGTTAATGCCCAGCAGCCGCAGTACTGTGTTTAAACTACAAGACACTACTACATCTTGTAAACTACTTTTTCAAAACTATTGCACCTACATTGTTTAAGACACATGAAAACCTAATATTCAGTACATGGTCCTGAATAACCTGCTATGGGATAATATGGCAGAAAATTGTAATATAGTGAATAAGTGTGCACAATATTCTAGCTGTGGCCTTTCTTTTTTGGAAATCTTATTATGTACTTTTACAAATATATATTTTGCATTAAATGATATATTATTAATCTGAACATATACAATCTAAATTATTTGCAGACACTCAGAAATATTAAAATAAATTGTCAAATAAATTTGTGAACAGGTGAGAAAAGTATATTTCAGTGCCCAGTGGCCTAAAGGTGGCCATACGCATTAGTCTAAAGTTAATCAAAAGAATGGTTTCAACCAAAATGAGTATCCATTAGGTGGAACTTAAAATTGCCTCACAGCCACTTTGTACTTGCTGGTTGCTGCTGACCAGGACATGTGACTACTGCAGCCAATCATTGGCTGTAGAAGATCACTGCTGTAGCCAGTGATTGGCTGCAGAAGTCACATGTCATGGTCAGCACCAACCAGGAAGAACAGAGTTGTTGTGAAGTAATTTTAAGCCTCTGGAATACCCCTTTAACAATCAACAATCATTTTGGCTAACTAATGACAGACTGCAATCGTTAGGAAATAAGTTGTGCATATGAGGGAAGTTGAAGTGTTTAAGATTTTTCATCCAATAGTTGCTATACCACAAATGATTTTTCTATAAAATAATATTCCCAGACAGAGGGTTCATATTTTGCCAGGTGTCATTGAGTATGTATGGCCAGACTGAATGGCAGGAATAGCCAATATGCATTAAAACGTCTATGGCAACATCAGCATAATGATCCTTCACCAGGCAACATTTGTTGAACAGTTCTTCAACCCTCCACTTACTTCTTTCTAATGTGCATTGTCATCTTGAAGCCTTGAAGTGGTGAACATAGATGAGACAGCGTTCAATAGCAAAGATCAAAATTTTCCTTTCGACTATTGTACTGGCTTTTGCCACCTAGGACATGAGCCTTAGGTGAATTCACTTGCTCGCTAACAATGCAAATCTCTAGACAGGGGACGACAAGGTTTGTTCCCAAAATAACAAACATTGCAGCTCACCATGTGTTCACTTGATTAGTCCACAGCTTTGGGGTGTTGGTGGTTGTTTGGGATCCCTGCTTGGCAATGTGTCCAATAACAGAGGAATGGATTTAAAAATCTGGCACTAAAAGGTCCTTTTACAGGCAAAGATAATCTTTCAAACTGCCGAAAGATTAAAAGATTTAGCTTAGTATTTACATAAAGTGTTAATGGCTTTAATGGCCATTAACACTTTATCATCTTCATTTGCATGTAAAGGATCTGCAGGAGTTGTTTGCAGAGCCCAGCTTGTGTTTAAACACATTCCCAGCTGTGCAAACAGCTGCATCCGCATTCTATTGTTCTCCTCACAGCTAGTGTAAACATACTGCGGGAAGAACATCCTGCAGTCTTTTGAAAGATGCCTGAAATGCATTTATAGGAAATGTATTTGCTCAGTCTTTCAGCAGCTGAACAATGGATTTTATGTGAGCTAAAATCCATCATTCAAACAAAAAGTGCACGATGCCCGTGTTTACATGTAACGATTATTGCACATCTTCGACTGTTTGAACAAATTTTGAGCTATTATCGTTGCATGTAAAATGGCCTAAGCTCAATCTAAAATAAAAATTGTGGAAACTTTATTTTGTGTAATTAAAAGGCAAAACTGGCATGTAAAGTGTGTCCAAAACACTAGTGTTAGGAACATCCTTTGTATGTTAATCTTGTCTTAAATTACATGAAATAATGTTACAAAATTTTCATTTCATGTTAGATTGAGGGCTGGATTGTTTACTCCATTCATCTCCTAAAGGTTCTTAGCATTCAATAACCAAGGAAAAGGAATCAAATCCTACTAGGCCTTCTCTCTTCAAGGGTCACAAAGCAGCAACATTCCTGATTGCATGTTATGTACCCCCATATTTGCATTGCTATTGGGTATGAAATGGGTAAGACTGGACTGCCAAAAGGCTACACTCTTAGTCCTGTGTTACCCTATTAAGACCATTTGCTTTAGTATCCTCAGGCTACATTCTAATTAATGGGTTTGCACCAAAATTAACTTTTATCACCTATGTACAGGATAGGTAATAAAAGTCTGATCAGTGGGAGCCTCACTGTTAAGACCCCTACTGATCATGAGTACAGGGGTTACTTTTTCCCTAACCTCCTCACTGTGGGTTGCTGCACCTTCCCCCCGGATTGAAGAGGAGATTGAATGGATCTATGGTCGTGCATGCATTTTGCGTTGCCATTCATTTTCAATGGGACTGCCAGAGATAGCCAAGTACAGGCTCTCCCTCATCCCCACTGAAATACATGGAGTAGCAGCTACGCATGCGCAGCCACAGCTCCATTCATTCTGACATCACTTTGGGTGGGAGAAAAAACCCCGCAATGATGAGCAAAGAGCTACACAGGACCCTTGTTCTCGAAGGCCTCAGTGGTGGGACTCCCACCGATCAGACTTTTATCCCAGATCCTATGGATAGGTCATAAAAGTTAATCTTCATACTACTACTTTAAGTAACAATTCTACCTATGAGCTCAGGACTGTTCTGATTTTTTTAACCCCGAACAAAGAGGAATATAAGCATTTCTCACATCTTCTCTGGACACTTAGAATAAAAAACACTCATCTTCTAATCACATGGTATACCACAATTCTAAGTGAAAATTCTATTCAGTTGCGCAAATACCCATTGAAGCCTACTGCGTACTCTCAAGCTGGTGTACATTTAGACTATTTCTGTATGTACATTCTCTTTGCTAACATGACTATGGCATTATCTGATATCACGGGAACGAGCAGAATCATAACATATAGTAACACATTCTCTGCTAAAAATGTTAATAGTCAAAACAGTTAATTTCCTCCTCTCTGAAAGAAATTATTATATAGGTGGCAACCCTATTACTAGTATACACAATAGCGTGCTTCAGACTAAGTAAGCAAAAACGTGTAATTAAATAAAGCTAATACTGTGGGCAGCTGCGTCTTTCACCATATTTCAAATGCAGCTCTAAATAATTACAGAAATAAAGCATACGCATGGCAGATTTATTCTGATTTACAGGCGCCATACAAATTACTAACCTAGAAAAGACATTGACACCAGACACAAGGTGCTGCCTGCTTTATAGACAAAAGGGAGCATGTATTTATGTGTGCACAATTCTCACCCCCCCCCTCGGTTGGAGGGTGTGGATATTTGTGCAGAGATTCATCTCTTTTCTTTTGTGCTTCGTCTGATACAATATTGTATACTGGGAGGATTTTCTTTATGTTAATTTGTCTGGTGTTTCTTTGTCGGGTTATTTGCATATGTGCAATCTGTAGGGTTATATCGCACTTCTATTGAGGTGAACATGGTTGAGATGTGCTCCCACATGGTGCCTTTGTCTATCTCCGCTCTTTAGTACAATGTTTTTTTCTTCCATATGCTTCGATCTAAGGGTTTGCATAGGAATCTGAATGCACTTTGTAACATCGGCAGGATGCTATGACACGTTACAGAGATGGTTTTTATCCTGTTGCGTTTTGCAGAACAGAAGAAAATAGGTACAGGAGCGAAAACTTCCAAAGAATTTCTTTTCAGTAGTGGAGAGGTTAAAATAACAAGAGAATGGCAAAAGAAGCATCTTAGCGCATGTCAAGTAAATGAACCATTACCAGCTGGTTTTCTCTGTGCGTTGTAGGTTGGGTATGATAGGCTGCATGCCTGGCTGTTATCATTGTCCCTTAAATGCACTTAATTATCACGTGCTATGAACAGCAAACAGAGACACGATTTCTCGGTACAGTGTAGATAGAGGTGGATATTGTGACGTTTTTCACATTTAAACCCCTCCTAGCATGGCTGTAAGCCTTGCATTGATCTGGTAAAATGCTCCGTTGATTACCGAAAACACCATAAACAATCTGTGTAACATAGTTGCCGCTCAGTGGCTGTTTGAGGCATGTGCACTAAATAAAGACATCCTGCACTGCCTTCTAAATAGAGATAAAGTAACTGAGTAAGGCTATTGCTATTACTCATTTGGTGCTCATACATTGACTTCTGGTATGCTACTGCAGGAGAGGCTTTGCTGTTTATATGTGTGGCACACATACTGTACATTACCCTCTATAGACATAGTATATTCCTACAGTGTGAACAATTAATAAATATCCTGCAGCTGATGGCATCTTGTAGATCAAAAACCCTCATGAATGACAAGTTGGTACAGAAGGCTGTCTCTCCCTCTGTACCAGCTTATCATTCATTTAGTTCATATTTTTTGTCTTATTTTATGTGCTTAAAGGCTATGGAAACCTCTGTGCATCAAAAATATGTGATATTAAATACTCTTGTATAAGAGAGACAAAATTATTATAGAGGTGATAACTTTTTTGGCTAATCGGAGGCTGTGTAGCATAACCACACCCATTCAATACTACACAGCTATCTCTCCATCCTCTCTCTGAGTAGCTGCTGGTCCATTTTCCCTCACTGCTAAAGTCAGAAAATTCACCTGGAGTGAATTACAGCCCTCTGTAATTCTACTGATCTCCTCCACCATCCTCCATATAGCATTCTGTGGTAGCTCAGTGGAAAGGTAGTGAATGCACATTCACAACAAGAAATCAGACTAGTGGAGGAGCTGTCAGCTTACTCTGACTAGCAGAATTTGTTAAGATTTCAGTCCTCCAATCTGCAGTGCCTTGGAAAATAAAAGCATAGTAATCAAACAAGCAGAAAGTATTAATGAGAACTAGAGATGAGCGAGTATACTTGCTAAGGCACATTACTCGAGAGAGAAGTGCCTTAGCTGAGTATCTCCCCGCTCGTCTCTAAAGATTCGGGGGCCGGGGGGGGGGGGGGAGCGGCGGCGGAAAGCAGGGAGGAACGGAGGGGAGATCTCTCTCTCCCTCTCCCCCCTGCTCCCCCCCCCCCCCCGCTCCCCGCCACAACTTACCTGTCACCGGTCCCCGAATCTTTAGAGACGAGCGGGGAGATACTCGGCTAAGGCACTACTCACTCGAGTAATGCGCCTTAGTGAGTATGCTCGCTCATCTCTAATGAGAACCTATTATAAAAAGGCATCATTGCAAAAAACACATTAATTACAAAAAAAGACCACAGGTGTATGTAGCTTTAAAACTCTTTTTTTTACATGTATAGTGACTTGAAATTACTAGCACTTTAAAATAATATCTATTTTAAAGAGGTGGCAATTGCAAGTAGTATCCAACAACCTAAGGTAGTCTATCCAGCTATATACGAAAGACGCATGATAACAAGGCGATGCATTGGTGCCATATTTTGTTCTGACTGCTCAATAAAGTAATTGTTCTTGACAGAGCTCTCATTATATAAAGGATATTTTATGCAATGTATATACAGTGGATTCTGTCATCGTTAGATGTGGTCTCATATGGAGCCATTTTTCATGGCCTAAGAGGTGTAAACTTAATTTTTACACTAAGGGTATGGCACATTCATGAATGGACATATACTCATAGAATGCAGTACTAGCCAATCTCGGTTATTATGCTGCAATTGCTTGTAGTCTCAGTCTTAGGGTTCTTTTACACAGGCGCTGTGGGCACGCATTAGAGGCAGGCAGAGAAAGCGTTTCTATAGGAGCCAATGGGTTCCTATAGAAACGTTTACCTGAATTAGTGCATCTAACAAAGATAGAATACGCGAGTACAAACTCGTATGTCAACTCCTAGGTGCGCGCAAAGATAGGGCCTGTCCTATTTTTGCTGCGTGCTTTCCATAACCCCTATGGGAGCTGGAAAGCACGCACCTCAGATCATGTGAGCGGGCTACTTCAAGTAGCTGGAATTAGCCTGTTCACGCCATCTTAAGAGCAGTGTAGCTGCGAGCTATGTACGTGGCTACACTGTGGGCAAATGGCGCTTGTGTGAGAGAGCCCTTAGGATGGTTTTACATGGGACAGCTATCATCTGAGTAGATGCTCAATAGAATCATAGAGTGGTAGAGTTGGAAGGGACCTCCAGGGTCATCTGGTCCTACCCTCTGTGTAGAATCAATGTGAAAATTGATCTGTGTAAACACAGCCACCAACAGGGTGATAAGCGATAATTCGCTCACTGGTCGCTTTGTTTCAGCTCACCTAAAAAATAGTCCTTGATCAATTAATTCTTATCTGGTGTAAACAGGAAATCATTTGTCTTTCAATGACTAGCAAATAACATTGCAGGGAGGTATGCACTTCAACAACTACTAAAGGTCCTTTTACACGGGACGAGCTGTTGGGCAAGAGATACCCGACACTCATCCCAGTCAGAGGCGTAACTTGAAGCTTCTGGGCCCCAATGCAAAACCTGTAAGAGGGCCCCCAACTATAATGTTTTATTCATACTATTGGGCTTACTATATGGAAAAGAGAGGCCTTATGGGCCTCCTAAGGCTCCTGGGCCCAAGTGCAGCCGTATCCCCTGCATCCCCTATAGTTACGCCCCTGATCCCAGTGATGCTTGCTCCTGTGCTGTTAGGCAGGAGCGAGTATCGCTGGCATCATTCACAGAGCTGCTGGCATGGAGGTGGAGCAGCCGGGGAGCGTTCTCCACCCTCTTACCCCAGAAGACTGAACGGTGCGTCATTCAGTCTTTTGCACGCAGAATTTGAACGGATAAACAACTTTTGCTCAGTTGCTGCATGCGTTTACATGGGACGATGATTGCTCAAATTGCCGCGGGAGCTCGGGATTTTGAACAATAATCGTGCCGTTTACACAGGGCGATTGTTGAACAACAATCACCCTGTGTAAAAACACTCAGTCATTTGTATACTAACCAGTTGCTGTAGTAACTATTTCTAGTGACTAGAAAGATAGGACAGGACCTTTTTTCCCGCTTTTTCTTTCAAACTCGCGTGCACTAGCTCAGAATTTGAATGGTCCAAAAAAACGAAAACAAAATCTGGTTCATGCGCAACTTCACTCTGTAGCGGCATGCATAGTAGAACATACTACAAAATCAGAATGCTCACTTCCATTTAGGGTGTGTTCACATCTACATTGGAAATTCCGTTAGGAGCCTCCATCGCAGATTCTGCTAAATCTAACCGAGAAACTAGTGCAAAGTATTGCATATTTTTTCCTGCAAAACGATGTACACCATGATGGAAATACGACAGACCCTAGTATAGTCAAAGGTCTGTTGGGCATCATTTGTATCCGTCATATGATGAATCCAGCACTAATTTTCTTTCCACTGTGATATAGCCAAACAATGGAATTGATAGGCACAGATGTAAACAAAGTTTTTTCTAGTTATTTCGTATTATATTATTCACAGATCCACTTTAGGAGCAAATGGTAAATAGGTGAATTTTAGAGTGTGAACATTTCAATAGTCTATAGCTTATGTCCAATTTGCAGGCTGTAAGTTGCCATAAACAGTAGTCTAGAGTCTACTGACAGGAGATAAGGAGCACTACGTTGTTCTCCTCCATCTCACCATGCAATCCAGCCAGCGCTGCAGTCTACTTCCCAATGTTCTGCCTGTCATTCACCTTTGGGTTAGGAAAATTCCAGGTCATTGGGCAATTCTGGATTTCAATGGCTTTTGTAACAATTTTTTTGGGTGCTGTGCCACTGGGTTTTCTTAATCATTGTATACTAGGCTGTTTTACATGCATGCATAAACTGTAGCAACAAGACTTATCTAAGTGTCCCTTGTAAGAAGACATTTAATGGTCAATTTAATGAGGGCCTCCTTTTGTCTATTGGAAGCCATTCAGATGATAGTTAGGAGAGGTTTTCAAGTACAACTATGGGAGAAATGTTTTTACAAAGTCACACCATGAATTGCAATTGTATTGCCTATAGGGTTCAGTGTGCTTGCAGGGCTATTGATGTTGGGAGGGTGAATTTCTTCATTTTCTGTTGATAAGGTAATTAAGGATGAGTAAAATGTTACATTTTAGAAAATATTTTAGCATAATACTGATTTAGGATTTCAAAAGGGCGCGAGCAATCTTCAAATCTGGCACAATTTACAGTACAGTTGCCATATCAGTCCAACAATTGGCCACATTTATATGGGAGTCAATATACAATAAGAGTCATAGTAAAATTTGAACATAAAGGTAAGCAAAAAAACATTGCTCAGGCATGTCAAGGCAACATATGGCAAAAACATAAGGAGCTAGACACCTCGATAGACTGAGTGAAAAGTAAATGGGAAAACTTGTGCCAGGTATAGCAGGTAAAACTGACAATGACAATGACTGCAAATAAGCTACTATGTATTCCTTTAACTGCCCCAAACTGGACTTGACACTTAGCAGAGCACCCATCCTGAAAAGGGTAACCCCACTGCTGATAGAAGCAAAGTCAAAGTCAGAAAAAATCAAGGGCAACTGACTACCGATCAAAAAACACTGAACAAAGAGCACTAAATACTAACTATTAAGAACTGAGTACTGACCAGTACACAAAAAGTAGAACAGCGGCTTCACATGGGTGTAAGCGCATATACGCTCACTATCGCTAGGCATCACCTCAGTGCGGTCCCAGCATTGCCATGTTTGAGTAGGCAGTGCAGCCTGCCTAGTAGGTGGACCAGCTGACTCGGTAAGCAGGTCAGCTGACTTGTAGGTGGGTGAGCTGACCTAGTGGGCCTAGGTGGTATCATTTAACCTTGCAAAATCGCTTAGTTCTGCATGCGATTTCATGCAGATGAGAGCCTTCAGTGAGCAATTGTGCCTGAAAATAGAGCATGTCGTGTTTTTTCTCCCGTGCTTGGAATGTTTCGGGAAAAAGTACATGTGGAGGAACCTATTGAAGTGAATGGGTTCTATTTGCTGCATACTGCTGGCACAGAATTTGTGGCCGCATCTGAAGCTGCCCTAACTGGCATCCTTTGAAACAAAGAGCTACTAGGACTGCTCACATCAGTGCGGTCCCAGGATCGCCATGTTTGAGTAAGCAGGCCAGCCTACTTAGTAGGTGGGTCAGCTGACTTGGTAAGCGGGTCAGCTGACTTGTAGGTGGGTCAGCTTTCCTAGAAGGCCTATGTGGTATTGTTTAACCCTGCAAAATCACGTAATTCTGCATGCAATTTTGTGCAGTTGCAATTGTGTCCAGAATTAGAGGACATAGAGCATTTTTTCCCCAGCACTTGGAATGTTTGAGAAAAACTACAAGTGAAGGAACCCATTGAAGTCAATGGGTTCTATATGCAATGCAGATTTTGTGGCTGCATCTAAAGTAACCCTAACTGGCATCCTTTGAAACAAAGAGCCAGTTTGAATAGCTAATCACAGGCTCTGATAGACTGGATGAGATGATAGATAGCCTAGCCACCCTATTAGCGCTAGACCCTCGGGGAGATGTCAATACAGTACCTTGATGTCCAGCGCCAAATTGAAAATGCGCATGCGTTGGTAGATGCATCACGTGGTTCGGCGTTGACACTGTGGTATTACACTGGACTTGTACATACACCTCAGTGCCAGCCACGCCGGTACAGAAATATTACATTGACGTTATAGGTACCCAATAGAGATGAGCGAGCGTACTCGCTAAGGCAAACTACTCGAGTGAGTAGTGCCTTATGCAAGTACCTGCCCGCTCGTCTCTAAAGATTCGGGTGCTGGCGGGAGGCGGGGAGCGGCGGGGGAGAGCGGGGAGGAAGGGGGGGGGGGGAGATCTCTCACTCTCTAGTACCCAACTTTCCCAACACCACAAAATGTTCCTCCAAATTTTACTCAATGATAATTTAATGCCCTTCAACTTCAATACCCTGTAAAGTGTCTCCAATACTTCAGACATTTAGAAAAGCAGTATTTGAAATATATTTTCTTTAATTCTTATATTAAGGCACAGTGAGATAAGAGGTAAATTGCAGTTTTGGCAGTTCTTTCTGTGAGAAATGTGCACCCCTTAAGATTTGCAGTACAATATGTCTCTGCTTCATGGTGCCATTGTTTCATAGGTATTCTAAGTATCCTTTGGCAATGCTACCATCTGCTACCCCAACTCTCTATTCATTATTACCATAGAGCAGGCAGAAATTTCAATGCCCTTTTGAAGAGGGGTTGAATTAGAAAATGCACAAACGCAAACATTTACACACACACACAAATGCATCTTTTATATCATTATATGTATTCTTGCATATATTGTGTATCACTTCCATCTGCCATAATTCAATATCAGCTAACGCAGAATTGACTCCCCTCATTCCTATAGCAATATACACTCCATATATATATATTAATATGCTCACAATACATATCAATAGGAATCTGCTACTTCACATCAATAGCATCATATACACAACTAATATCCAACTCGGGCAATTGTGTCCCCAACTGGCTATACATAAGAGTATTTACACAACGTGTACTGGTTACTGTACAACATTCTGCAGCTGTCGGCATGCATCACAGAGCATTAACCCCTTCAGTGCTGCTGTAGCATGACCCTAATCACACTGCTGCTGTGTGAATTAATAAATGAATATAGCAGAGCTAGATCCAGATGGCAAACATGTCATGCCTTAAGCTGCAGAAGGAGATTTCAAAGAAAGGTCATTCACTGAACCTGAAGATGCCAATCTAAAGGGGAATAGGCAGGGGTTTTCCGCACAATCTGTGGTCCACTTATAGTCTTCCAGCTGAGATGGATAAAGGTAGAATATTGACTCCAGATTTAACATTTGGATAAATAGGCTGAAAATAAAATGATCAAACATTTGTAATATGTTACATATGGTTCATGCATTTACAAGGACAATGTGTTAGATACAATCCATTGCAGTGTAACTGTTACGTCCAACCTGGATGTATTGGTTGCGTTCTGAAAGGATGAACATATACACCAACATATACATATAAAGGCAGATAACACAAACATATAAAAAGGAAACCAAATCTGGGAAGATGCAGATTCTAATCCTAAAATACAAGAGGACCCAATCTACCAGCGGAGCTCTCGCCCTGATGAGGGCGATCCCATGTCAGGAACCTGGGGTGACTCTGACTTTCCCTAGATGGTGATAGGGAATAGTAGTAAACGTTAGATCTCATATATATAACAAACCACAAGAGTATAGGGAATAAGATTTTGAAAACACCCCAGATAAATAAATAAATCATCAGCAGACTTATCCTAAACTGAAATGCAGGTGAGGACCGGGACAAGACCAGATATACCTTCTGACAAAGAGTATAAGCAGCGTCCTCTGTGAGGAAGAGCTGGAATAAATGCACATAGAATAAGGCCTCCTTCACAAAACCGTGTGCGTTTGTACATTCGCCTGTATGCACCGTATAATCACATGAATGAAGATTTGCCGTGATCGAGTACTGATCTTTATTCACATATTTTCAGCCAATCACACAAGCTGCTGCTGCGTTTCGGCAAAGAAATACGCAGAAGCAATAAAAAACAGTGATCGCTCTAAAATGCTCGGAATGCACAATAATGGTTAATTAGGGCCATCCGTCTGGTTTTCCCAGCGTTGTACGCAGGGTAACTTTCTCTACCTCTTTTTTTCCAGTTTCCATTGAAATCTATGGGAGCATCTTGCGTGTTTCGGCAAAAGATAGGTTAAGACCTATCTTTTAACCTGGCATATAAAATCGGCAACAGAAAAACCAGAAATTGCTGTAAAATGCTCAGAAAGACCAATAATAGTTAATTAGGGCCAGCTGCCTTCTTTTCCCAGCATTGTACGCAGGGTAACTGCCTCTCCCTCCCTTTTTTCCAGTTTCCATTGAAGTTTATGGGAGCTTCCTGCGTATTTTGGCAAAAGAAAGGGCAAGACCTATCTTGTCACGCAGCGTATAGAATTGGCGACTGAAAACAATCGCTTATGTGTTATTTTTCCCAATGCAATTTTTTTAATGCGGCAAACAATTGTCTTTCTGAATGAATACATTGGAATCCATAAACCATCAGAGAAGTGTCCCCATCGGCATACAGCGCTAAAATGACAGTGAGCATATGCCGGCATAAGGATCATGTGAGCTGAGGCTGACACTGTAATGTCAACCCGATCCTGATCATCACATGTGGCTCGCTAGCCATGACAGTAACATTTTGTTTTTGTCAATGATGGGCAAATTGAGAGCTGCATGTGGCATTTGTGGGTTTTTCTGTGGCCCTTGGCTCTTCTCTTCCATCCATATAATTGTGTACTGTCTATAAACTATACTCTTCAGACCCCAAAAGGTAACATTTTTATTGATCACGTTATTAATTGTTTTTATGAAGTGTGCATCGTCAGCGTTACTACAAGAGATTTAACTCTATACATATTTTTAGCATATTGGTTCTACCATTAATAGTTGATTGGTGAGAGTTTAAGTAATTCAATCTCTTTATACTGCAAACTAAGGACAAGGTCCTGTGTCACCTCTTGGCAGAAAAGAAGTACTGCAAAAATGTAGCCATCCTATAATATACTGATAGGGAGATATGGAAACAGATTGACTGTCCCCGAATCTTCTATAGACAATAATTATCAAGAGTGAATATACAGCTACAGGGAGGATTAGGACATTGATATAATGTGTGGTCCGCAGATGGAGTCAAGATTCGCATTTGCTAATTTGCTAGGTTGGTTAAGATTGGTCTGTATAATCCTCACTTATTGCTTTGTCAGATAAAATATATTGGATATTGTTAAAAACGAATAAATTGTAATATGGGATTAGTAACATTTTCATATAAATTCAGGGTCCATGCACTTGTCTGTATTATAGAATCGTGTTTCATGAAACCATAAGTCAGTAACAATGGCCTACTATGCAGATGTGTCCTTCATTAACGTTTCTGTTGGCTCAAGACATCCCAAGATGAGTGGCGGGGAACGATCAGCTTTGGAAAAAAAATTGTCATACTCTGTTAGCGTTGTTGATGCTGTAAGCCTGTGCGCAAGAATGTAATTAATTTGTATTGTGAGAAATTGGAGTCTTCTATGAAATTCTTGGAAAGGTAAGTGTGGACAAATCTGTGGCTCCATACTAAAAGTTCTTCATATGATTTTATACAAAATCGCATGAAGGTATTTTCCAACAGATTCTTGTATCATGCTCTATCGCATGCTACCTTATGGACATATTCTAAAGATATTATTCAGATACTCGTTATGGCGCACCCACAATGGATTCCTCATTTTGTTTCGGATGTTTTGATATATAGTATGTATGGTTTTGGATTACAGGGCGTATACAGCAACGGTTTTAGTTGGCGTTGGCTTTGAGTTATTTTCTTTCTTATGTATATATTTTTATTTTATTCTGTAATTTTATTTTACTTATGTATGTAATTATGTTTTTTACTATCTATGCCCCAAGACCTCTGGGGGACATTCACATGGTCTTTTTTTTCCTATTTGACACTTTTGTACTGCTGTAGCTCGGGTATCCTCAGGAGCCTTAGTTACAGGGAAAACATCCCCGTGTAGTGACTGGCAGAGCTGATCAGCGTCTGTTTGCACCCTGTAGCTCTGCTGTGCCAGGGGATCCTGGCAGTCACGTGTTTGCCAGCTCGCATAGTGGAAGAAACACTTCCACTTTCATACTTTTGGACACAGCGCTCATTGAGCGCTGTGCACTAAAAAAAGCAGGAGGCAGAAGGAGTTAGAAACCCCTTCTTTCTCCTCCTCTGGGTTATCAGCTGTGACTAACAGCTGACAACCTGATCTGTCTCTGATGATTGCAGAAGCAGTGGCTTTAATCCCACGCCATATTTTTACTATCAATTGGGATTAAAGCCTAGGACCAAGCACCCTAAATTTATAGTGCTTGGTCCTTAATGGGTTAAACTTATGTTAAATAGTAGTCTGTACTCTGCTGACATTATTAACAGTGATTCTGATTTATCCCATAAAAGGGTGAGCTGTTCTAGTAGGACTTTGCTGATGTTCTCTTAGTTGGTCCGTAAACATTTTACAGCACATCAAAGGGAACTGATTGCTGAAAGGTACATAACAGTCAGGAGAAGGTACCAAAACATTTGCAAGGCATTACATATACCATAGAAAACAGTGAAGACGATCATCAAGAAGTGAGTTAAATTTGACACAACAGTGATATTACCAAGAACTGGACGTCCTTCAAAAATTGATGAAAAAACTAGAAGAAAATTGGTGCGGGAAGCTACCAAGAGGCCTACAGCAACATTAAAGGAGCTGCAGGAATTTCTGGTAAGTACTGGTTGTGTAGTGCATGTGACAACCATCTCCCGTACTCTTAATATGTCTGGGCTGTAGGGGAGAGGGCAAGATGGAAGCCTTTTTTAATAAAGAAAAACATCCAGGCCAGGCTATGTTTTGTCAAAACCCACATCAAGTCTGCCAAAAGTATGTATGCTATGCTATGCTAGGCTGAAAAAAGACAAATGTTCATCCAGTTCAGCCTGTTTCCACCCCCATTGTTGATTCAGAGGAAGGCAAAAAAAACAATAGACAGAAGCCAATTTACCCCATTTTGGGGGAAAAATCCTTCCTGACTCCATAATGGCAGTCAGAATAGTCCCTGGATCAATGTCTGAAAAGTTCCTACCTTACTCCAAGAGAGGCAGTCGGAGGATACCCAGATCAACAACCCTTTTGGTTATTTAATGTCTATATCCTGTAATGTCGTAGTGCTCTAAAAAGATGTCTAGTCCTGTCTTAAACTCCTCTATGGATTTTGCCATCACCACGTCCTCAGGCAGAGAGTTCCACCGTCTCACTGCTCTTACAGTAAAGAACCCCTTCTATGTGGGTGATGAAACCTGCTTTCTTCTAGACGTAGCGGATGCCCTCTTGTTACAGTCACAGACCTGTGTATAAACAGATCATGGGAGAGATCCTTGTATTGTCCCCTCATGTATTTATACATAGTAATTTGATTGCCCCTTAACCGTCTTTTTTCTAGGGTGAATAATCCCAGTTTGGATAGCCTCTCTGGGTATTCCAGTCCTCCCATTCCATTTATTATTTTAGTTACTCTTTTTTGAAACCCCTTACGCACTGCAATGTCTTTCCTGAGCACCGGTATCCAGAACTGTGCGCAGTATTCCATGTGGGGCCTGACAAGTGCCTTATATAATGGAAGAATAATGTTCTCATCCCTCACCCATATACATCTTTTAATGCTCCCCAAAACGTCATTTGCCTTTGCAGTCGCTGATTGGCATTGATTGCTCCAGTGAAGTCTACAGTCAACTAGTACCCCCAGCTCTTTTTCCATATCCCTTCTCCCTAGCAGTACCCCATTTAGTGTATATTGGTGACATCCGTTTCTCTAGTCTATGTGCATAACCTTACATTTATCAATGTTGAACTTAATTTGCCATTTTTCTACCCAAGCCCCCATATTATCCAGGTCCACTGACAGCTGTACATTGTCCTTCGTTGTATTAAATTATCTTGCATAATTTCATATCATCTGCAAATATTGACATTTTACTGTGCAGTCCCTCTATCAGGCCATTGATAAATATATTGAACAGAATGGGGCCCAACACTGATCCCTGTGACACCCCACTAGCAACGGAGGTTGTTATTACTATGCGCCAGAATACCGATGGTGGAAATAAAACCATTGGTTTTGTTTCGACCTGTTATGCGGTTGTGATTTTCATGGCTGCATAACGGGACTAAAACCCGCCCATCTGTTTAAGCCCTTAGAGCGTTTTTGCAAAGCAAGAGTGAGCAAAGATTGCTAAGTCAAGATGTGCCATGCTGATAGACACCTCCCTAGAAAAACTAAATGCAGTAATAAAGTCAAAGGGTTCATCAACAAAGTATTAGTTTTAGGGTGCGTACATTTATGCAACCATATTTAACAAGGGTGTGTAGGCTTTTTTATACCCACTGTACTAAGGGACTCTATAAACAGCAAAATCTTTTCTATATGGCAATTATCACTCCCTGCACAAGGGATTACAAGGAAAGCTGCAAAGAATTCCCTGTCAGTCAGTAAGCAGTCACAGATTTCCATTAGTCCGTGCTCGCTGCTCCATAGACTGAATGCAGGAAAGTCTATAAACCTCTGAAAAATCTGCAGGGGAATGACACAGAATCTGAACGACCAACAACCCTGTGGCCTTCATTTCTAAAAGCTGACGCCTGTAAGGGAAGGAATTCCGAAAATAAGCATATACAAAGAAATTGCTATTTATGCAGTTTCCTAATAAATGGAATGGCCACTTAATTAGAGATGCAGGCCCTTTTGCGATTGGAGCTTTCATGTATGGAAATTAGACATGTAATCCCAGAGTACAGCAAGAATCACGTTTTCCATGGATCACTTTTTCAATCCAAATTAGAAAGCGATCTGAGAGTATTTGAATGAGGCCTAGTCATCAGTCCTAAACTTGTTGGGACCAGGATTTCAAAAACTGCCAACCTTGTGGAATTTTCTCATACAGTAGTGTGTAGAATATATTGAGAATAGTGTGATCAAGAAAATATATCCAGCGATAGGGGATTCTGGGAATGAATAAATAACTTGTTGATGCAAGGGATCAGAGGAGGATGTCAAGAATTAGTCTGACAAATGAGTGGTGTGCAGTGAAGGAAACTTTAGCTATATCAGCAGCATTCTGAGTGTCAAAGCTGTCTAAGAGATACAGAAAGGCAAGACTCAAGTAGGCAAAAAAGGACAAAAATTGGATCAATCAGCAGTGGAAAATTATCACCTGGTCAGATAAATCCAGACTTCTGTTACGCCATGTTAATAGTGTGGTCAGAATCTGGCACGCCTCTGATTCATAGGTTTCATGGAGGGTAACCATTGGCATATCCATAAATAATGTTGGCAAGTTACAACTCACATATGCATCAGGGAGAGAAGACTATTGACAAAATCTCAATTACATTTTTAGTTCACCTTGTTCCAGTATCACAGAAGAGAAAACAATGTTAAACTGTTTATGTGGTTTTGGAACAGAGTGAAATAAAAATGTGAATGAGATTTTGTTTCCTGGATAGAGGCCACTTTCATTAGATGGACAACCCACAGTGAAACTTCACTTTCTGGCAGATTGAGTGGAGCTACTAGTAACAAAGGACAAAGTGTTCTTACTTTGTTTTGTATGGACTCCAGGACTCTTCAATGCCAAGAAGCCAAAGCATATCTGCATCTATTGGGCTTGAAAACAGCTAAGAGAAAGAAGAATAATAACCCCCCCCCCTTCCCGCACACCAGAAATATAACTACCATAAAATAGGCTTAAATAACAAAATGTATAGAGTTACAAAATTTGCCACAACCACAGAAACACAAAAAATATTACAAGCACTTAAAAAGTGTCCAACCAATGACAGAATAAATAGCACGAGGAGGTCAATTCAATACAAGACCCCTCCTTCCATTAACCTGCCCCAACAAGAAAATACAAAGCCCACTGGAATCAAAGTAATGACATAACATATAAAAGTACTGTATGATTAATTAATGCGTAAATATTAATAATGTCAAATACAGCACTAGAAATAAAGTGCAAGATAACAAATAAGTCATCTACATGGCAAAAAGAGGGTGATAAACCCAATTGTAATAGATTATTGTTACGTCTGTGCAGGCCATGGGAGCAAAGACCTATACAAACGCAACCCAAATATGACTGGAAAGGAAACACGAAGGGATATACACACACGAATAGACACCGAAACATAAACCGAACATGCATACAAATAACTATAAACACAACAGACACCAAACTACTTACCAAATGTACTACAACTACAGATGGAAATATTAATAAGTACGTATGAGGTATTGGTTTGTATTTTGGACAGAAGACGTCCATACCAGAATACGTCACAAGTCCATGCCAAGGGCCCTCGTTGTCTTGTGAGTCTCTACTCTAACAAGACAACTAAAGCCAGAGTGCATACCCCACATGTATTGCCCCCTACAATGGAGATGCTTCCTCATCCCCTGAGGAAATCCCTCCATTGTAGGGGGCGATACGCATGAGATATTCTCTCAACCAAAAGAAAGCCGTGCACAGCAGATAGCAGATGAAGTGGCACAGCACTTTCCAAGGATTGCTTGCACATTGTTCTAACAATGGGCATTGGCCACAGCAGTCAGGTTCCTGCTGACCAGAAATTGATAGCATATCCGAGACCACAAATGTCTATGCTAAGACAACCACGTTATTGTTCAAATATATTTTATTATGTTTTCAATAAACAAACAAAGCCATGACATCATTGGAGCTTGATTTTTCTGTATGTTTACATAATTTATCAAAGCAATAGCATATTTCAACATAATTCGCTGTCCCATTTAATGTGAGTCCCCACAAACGGGTCTCAAGAAGTTAAAACCATCTCGCTGGCAAGCCGGCGAAGATCTGAGTTCGGCTAGAAACAGTGCGCAAGTATACAACTAGTGAGATATCATAAAACTTGAGAAAAGATAGGAAAAAAGAAATGAAAGGAAAAAGGGGGGGGGGGGGAGGAGGGGAAGATTGTTAACAGCGTCTGAGAGCACCATATCAGTTATGTTCTTGGGTTACATGGGTTAGTTTGAGCCTAACTGAATACAACACCTGTTCAGAGCCAGTTAGTTAGGTCAGGGGAATTCCGGAATAGGATCCAAGCTGGCCATATCTCAAAAATTTTTCAACTTTTCCCTTCGTCTGAGGCGACAAGCTCTTCCATCTGGATTATTTGATCAAGGACTTCCAGCCATTGAATCCTTGTAGGAGGGGAGGATGATCTCCATAACCTTGGAATTGTCTGTCTCATGGCTACAATGAAGAATTTGAGAGCGCCTTTTTTTTTCATTTTTGATATGGGTCTCTGAAGCATTGCTGCTTCTATAGTAAAGACTACTGTATCTCTGTAAACCGAGTTGTAGAGAGAAGTAATCTCCTGCCACAATGGTTGAACCAGGAAACAGGACCACCAAATGTGGATGAAGTCGCCTCTCGCCACGGTGCATCTCCAGCAGGTGTCTGGGTTCTGGGGAAACATCCTTGCAAGCCGCGAGGGCATCCTGTACCACTGAGATAAGATTTTGTAGTATGTTTCTTGATATTTAGAAGAAATCGCCAGGGAATGCGTCAGTTTAAAGGCCTTAGTCCATTGCTCCTCTGGGAAGGATCTCCCCAACTCTCTCTCCCAGCCCCTAACAAATTTCAGCGGGTCGTCATCAGTCTCCATAGCCAGTAGAAGACTGTACAGTGAAGACACTTTTGCCGAAATCGGAGTGGGAGACATACATAACTGTTCAAACCAAGAGAGCTGAACCAAGAGAGACCAGGGGGCCCTGGGACTGGATGAAATGTCTGATCTGTAGGTATTGCAACCACGCTCCAGTCCAGGGACCCCTCCCGCCCAAGATCTCGCACAATGGGTGAACTCCTGACTCTGTAATGACATCTCTGATCCTTGGGGCAGGTACATCTCTCCCCCCCTAAGAGGGAGGAGCCTTCTAGAAGAGTGGGGAGATCAGGATTGCCCACTACTGAGGTGAGAGGCCAGGTCAAGAGACTAATTTGAAACGAGAAGCAAAACCATTCCAAGCCCTCAAAAGCTGGCCCAGGAAGGGGGACTCCAACTGGGCCTTGTAAGACACCAAGTGTGGGATTCAGAAGGAGCCCAAAGTCAAAGCCTAGTGGCCCTCACATTCTAGGTCCACCCAGAGCTTAGACGCCCTATGTTGTAGGATGTCTAAAATGCAATTACATATGGCCGCCTTATGATATAGCGAAAAGCTGGCCAGTCCCACTCCGCCACTCTCCTTGCATCTAATTAGGTCTTGAAATTAACCCTGGGCCTCGAGTTACCCCACACAAAGTTGATTGAGAGTTTCTGCAATCTAGACAGATATGTCTTAGGTAGTTTCAATGGTAGGATTTGGAATAGATATAAGAACTTGGGAAGGGAATCCATTCTTAAAACATTAATTCTCCCAAACCACGAAATCATGAGAGTGCGCCATTTCTTAAGATCTCTTCCAAAATAAGTCAACATCGGTTTAAAGTTCCTCTCAAACAGGTCATTAGGGTCTCTGGTGATGCTGACCCCCAAGTATTCAATCTGACCATGCTTCCACTTTAGCATTAAGGATGCTTTAACGGCTGATACCTCTTCCTGAGGGACTGAGATGTTAAGAATTTCGGATTTAGTTACATTGACCTTAAAGTTACTGATTCCGAATTGCCGAATTGCTCAAACTCCTCCAATGCAACTGGGATGGCTATCCGTAGATTTGTAATGTACATTATTAGCAGGTCATCCACAGAGCGATCTTATGTTCTGATTCCCCTGTCCTAAATTCCTTAATATCTGGGTTATTCTGGGGGGCATTGGCCAGGAACTCCATCACCAGGACATATAGGAAGGGGGACAGGGGGGCACTGTTGTCTCGTTCCATTGCTAATCTCAAGGAAGGAGGAAAGAGAACCATTCACCCTCACCCAGGTTGTCGGCTCACGGTAAAGGCCCATGATCAATACTATATGTCTAGGGCCTAAACCTATCTTCCCCAGGGTCGACTCCAGGAACCCCCAGTGAACCCTATCAAAAGCCTTTTCAGTGTCTATAGACAATAAGCACATGGATGTTCCCGTGAGTCGAGACCGAGAAATCAAAGAGACTGTCCTAATGGTGTTATCCCTGGCTTCACGGCCCTGTATGAAGCCAGTCTGTTCTTTGTTAATGAATGTTAAGATAAGTGGTTTTAAGCGGGAAGTCAATATCATGGAGAACAATTCGGTATCAATATTAAAAAGAGAGATTGGGCGGTAGTTGGAACAGGAAGTTTGATTGTTCTCAGGGTTTGTGATGATCGTGATAATTGCCTGAAGGCCCTGGTGTGGGAATATACACGTTCTTGAGATGGAATTGAATGATTTTCACAAGTCAGGAGGTCTCCGTAAGATTTATAAAATCGAGGGGTAAAACCATCTGGGCCCGGGCTTTTCCCTGTTTTTAAGTCCTTAATCACGTTTTTTATTTCCTGCTCGGATATGTTATCCTCCAGATTGTCAACCTTTTCCGAGGGGAATGTCACTGGTGCAAATTTATCTAAATACTCGTTAATGAGTTGTCAATTTTGGGACTGCCCCCCCTCACTGCCTATCCATCAAGTTATATAGATTCTGGTAGTGTAGCCTGAAACATTCCAAGATATCTGAATTGGAGTACACTATACCTTTGGTTGGGGAATTGATCAAAACGACATAGCGATTTGATGTCCTGGGATGGACTGCCCTGGCCAACCCCCAACCACATTTATTTCCATATTCATAGAAACCGCTTCTCCATCTGTCTCTAGCGCAAAGTGTGTATTGATCGAGGATAGAAAAGGATTTTCACCCGGGTCTCTGAAATGCCTGCCCTGAGAGAATTTGATGGTGTCCTTTTGTTGGAGGACTCCAATAAATCTAGGTCTACTATCAGTTTCCCTAAGCTCTGGGCATGCTCCCTTTTTAATCTATTCCTGTGGTAGATGAGGATTTCCCTAACCACGCATTTCAGGGCCTCCCATTGTATAGGTGGAGATATGGGGTCTTTCTCATGGTCAGAGGTGAAATGGAGCGTCGCGTGTCTTACTGCCTCCAAGCACAGAGGGTCATACAGAAAATTGTCATTTAGACGTCAGGATTGGCCCACCCTGCCCTCCATATATCCCCTCAGGGCCCCAAAGACCAAAGCGTGATCAGACCACAAAAATACTCCCAGAGAACTGGAGAGGGCCAAATCCAGGAGATCGTGAGATATAAATAGGTAATCTAGACCATTGTAACTGTTATGAGCTAAAGAATGATAGCTGTAATCTTTAGTTTTAGGGTAAAGAAGTCTCCAGAGCTCCACCAGTTGCAAGGAAGCCAGAACCTTTTTCAGTTTGTGTGTGAGGGAGTAAGAGACGCCAGATCTACCCGCTGAAGAGTCCAGCCCAGGTTCGAAGCAGAGGTTGAAGTCGTCCCCAAGGATTATTCTTGAGCCCGCAGCAAATTTTGAAAGAGTGTCCATGATCCGGAGACTGAAGGAAACCTGTGCATGGTTAGGGAAATAAACATTTGCTATGGTTAGAGTTCTGCTACCAATAAGAAGTTTAAGGAAGACATAACGTCCCTCTGGGTCTATTTCAGAGGTAATAACCTGGTGCGGAAGGTGTTTATGAAGGGCTATTGACATTCCGCAAATTTTCCTCTCCGGGTGGGAACTGTGAAATCATGTCGGATAGTGTTTGGATTTACAATTGGGAATGTTACCTGAAGCAAAGTGTGTTTCCTGCAGTAATACAATCTTAACCTAATTTTTATGGAGGTGTTTGATGATCTGGCCTCTTTTGGAAGGCTTGTTTAGACCCCTGGTGTTGTAGGAACAGAAGGTCAAACTATCCATATTGGATTGCCACTGGAAGAACTCCTGCCGCTGAAAGCTGTGAGGGAGGGAAAGATGGGCGAAAGGTAGAAGCAGAATAACAAAACATGTGAAAAAAACTGTACAACCGGAATTATTCCGGAACTAGGTAGGCTAATCCCGGTCGGGGACCTAGAAATGGATCCAGCCTGTTGGGGAGTAAGAAATGAGACGACAGTGGGGAAAGTGCTCCCACCTGCCCCCTATGAAACAGGAATGAAACCCCGAAAGGGGTTTGTTGAGATACCAGGCAATATTTAAGTAGAAAATTAGTTAGAGGAGCTAGAATAGGAAATAAGATAAACTATTAAGGGTATATCCCTCGAAAGAGAACCAGGACTTGTAGATTGGGTGACTAATCATTGTAATATGAAGGCAATAAGAGCAAGGAAGCGATAGAAGATTTGATATAAACTCGCTGTGTGTACAAGCCCAACCGGGAAACCTGTCCCCTTCGCGCCCTGAGCTCTTACATGCCACAGCCCAGGTAATTAGCAGACTCTATTACTGAAAAGTTTTTTCAAGTCTGAGTGATTGGGTTCTGCGTTCTTCTCTTCTACGTCTCGGTTCCACTGTGTGCCAGGACTCAACTGATGTCTGAGCTGCGAAGGTTGGAAGGGTCGGCCAGTCCGGTAAGCAGATCATGGGGAGGTCAAAATTTTCCAGGAAGTTTGGGAGGTCTCCTAAGGTGCAAAGGATAGCGGATTTGCCATTTTTTCCAGGCGACCAATTGAAAAGGATAGCCCCAGTGGTAAGGGATATCTTTTCCCTGAGAGCATCCAGTAGGGGTCTCAATGCCTTATGGAGCTGCAGGGTCCTTCTAGCCAGGTCTGGTAGTAGCAGGATTGGCGTGTCAAAGTACACTAGTTTTTCCGAGTTCCTCGCCTGTTTTAGAATGTCCTTCTTGTCCTTGAAAGAATGAATATGACAGATAATGTCATGTGGGCATTTGGAATCTAGGGTTTTGGGACCCAGGTATCTGTGTACACGATCAATTTTTATAGGCTTATCCTAGGGCCTCTGTATAAGGGAACCAAATAGATCCTGAGCCCAGTGCTCCAGCTGTGTATTAGTGACTTCTTCTGGGAGACCCCTTATACGAATGTTGTTTCTCCTATGCCTATTCTTGAGGTCATCTATATGAGCAAGAATGTTGAAGATCTGCATTGATTGAGCCATAATGACCTGTGAGATTGTTCTTGGGCTTCTTCAAATGCGTGTACTCTGTGGCCAATCTGCTGCATCTCTTTCTGAAACTTGGCTACCGCCTGGTTGTGAGTGTTTTCAAGGTGGAGAAATTAGGAGTTTATCTCTGCCCTAGTGGGTAGAGCCTTTAAGTGTGCTTTCCAGTCCCAGTCGTCATCTTCCATGTGTGACCTTGGGGAAGAGGGACTAGGGATCCATGTTCCCCTGGCATTCTGGGCAGGGGAGGAATGCCAAGATGTAGAACTGTCTGGCTCGGTGCTAGGTGGAGAGCTCTGATGTGTGGATGATAGTCTTGAGGAGGGCTTCCCTCTGACTGTGAGCACCGATTTATGAATTGGGCACTGCAGGGCATGGGGTGGGCTTCCCCACCCAAGGAGCCCCAACTATAATGGTGAATAAAAGGCCTGCTAGCTGCTCAACAGCCCTTAATTTGTATGGGGACAGGGATCCAGGGCTCCATCATGCTCTGTTGTCCCGTCTCCCCTCCCCTCTCCTCAGACTCACCCTCCTGGATTTGGTAGCCATCAGCCATTATCTGCAGGGTCCCTGGTGTGGGAGAGCTGACTGCTGTAATGTCACCTGTGGGAGTAGGGCACCTCCATTCCACCGCCATCATGGTCCCACCGGCGGGGGTTGATTTCATCCCCTCTGCTCTCTCTCCTTTGAGTGCCGGCTCTCCGTTCCCCCTGTGTCACCATGAGCACTGATCCTCTGCTAGTGCCGGGGAGTAAGGGGCTTCAGTGGAATGACCTGCTGTGTCTGCCGCATCCTGGCCAGCGGGAGCTGCCGGATTGAATAAGCAGTTAATACCGCCGGCGTCCTTCTCTCCACCTGCTGTCAGCCTGGGCTGCGCTCTCTTCCTCCCCATTGTGAGTCCTGTGTCAGCAGTCTGTTAAATGGAAGTGCCTGGGATGATTTGTAAGGGGCAAAGTGGGGAGCTCGATCTGTGTGCGACTTATCCCGCCATCAGCTAGCCACGCCCTATTTCCAAGACAACCCCTTTAAAGGGGTTTTCCATCCTTTAAAATAAACTTAACCCACGGTAGTGAATGGCATAAAAATAAGAATAGGGTCGATGGTGCTTGACCAAATGCACAGTAGAAGGGTCAGTAATAGCTATTTTATTTTTTTATATCATTCCTTACCCTGGGACAAGTCTTTTCAAAGGTAGGAAAACCCCTTCAAGTTATGCAAGTTGATAAGTCCTTCAACATATTAGTTTATTATAATGACTGGAGTTACATGTGAATGTTTATGATAACACAGAGACAATACATTATTATTCCCTGCAGAGCTTCATCCTTTAGTGCAAGTCCTAATTAATATATTTCAAAAGGCAATGGAATTTTTACTCTGAAATTCCACCTTCATTTTATTGAAATGTCCACATTTTTACCTCTTAATAACATAAGAAGCAAAAAATGTAAATGAATCTATCTAGTGGCGTTAATGTAGCAAAAGAAAAAACATGCAAATCTTATATTCAAAAGGCTACCAAAAATTCCCTTTAATCTTCAAAGTGATCGTCTGCGTGTTCCAACACAATGGCTACCACATCTGTACAAAATGCAGACATTGTGAAGTCTTCCGTACCTAGGTTCTTCTATTCTGATTTTTTTTTACTGCTCTCTTGAAAACAAATGGGAGAGGCTCTTAATTAGGAGAGGAAATTGCAGCCAAATTGTGCTTTTCATGTTGTGCACATTCAAATATGAACCTACTAGAAGTCCTTGGATCTGACTTCAGTCATCTTCTGATTCCAATTTCAACAAGAGGCAACTATGACCATTTAGAATAGAAGGTGGTAAAAACCTTTTATCCAAAGGAAGGAAAAAAAGAATTTAATTCTGCACCTGGGTTCAGCAATTGCTTTCACATCCAACTGGGCAGGACGGAGGCTCTTTTTTAGCCATGACCATGATGATGTGATAAAACAATATATGCAGTATTTGTGCCTCTTTTGCATTACAACTTAACTTAGAAGCATTAATGATACTATGTATTTCCATTTTGTTACAGTTTAGATTATTTGCATAGTGAAAGTTCCCATAGTTTCACGATATAAAACTGTAACTAAAGAAAAAAAGTAAAGTATGAATATTATATCTGGACCATGATATATTTATATATGTAAGCAAATATCTCACAGGTGGATTGTGGCATTGGGGGAAATTTAAGAGAAATGTGCCAGAATTCTGACAAAAAGAAAAAAAAGGGGGTTTGGTACCGTGTTAGCCAGTAGAGCCAAGTGTGATTGTTCTCAGTGAGAGAAACCAAGTAATCTTGTAGATATGATACCTTTTATTGGCTAACAAAAATACATGATGTTACAGCAAGCTTTCGGGTGGTTATCGACCCTTCATCAGGCTAATTCCTGATGAAGGGTCGATAGAAGACCCGAAAGCTCGCTATAACATCATTCATGTACTTATGGAGACATAAGTATAAGATTTAAATAGGGGTGTGCCCATGTCTACTTTAAGCTTGCTGATGGCTGGTGAGTCCAATTCGGTATAGGCAGATCCTGTCACGGCAATTGCAGGGGAAAGTTTGTCCTGGATTCGGGACGGCAATGTCCCAGTTCTTTCTCTGTCTCCTCTTGTCCTCAAGAGCAGCCCAGCAAGCGTTCTCAAAAGAGGAGGCAGCGTGGTAAGTGATGTCTCCAAGCTATATGATCGGAGGTTAGAGTAGACCACTGGTTGTGATGAATATGGTAGGCTTCAATGACCTTTTCAAAGAATCCTTATTCGTCTTCTCTGGTGCCCCTCTCTTTTGATGTCCAATACTCAGCTTGCTTGCAGACTTGGACATAGGAATGCCTTACAAGACCCCACAGTATCAGAGGCAGAGGTTCTGTTATGGCCTAGGGATGTTTTACGTGGCATAGTCTCAGTCTGTTGCTTGTAGTGCTAAGAACCATGAACACGGAGGTGTACCTTGCCATTCTAGACAATAATGTGCTGACGACAATGTGGCAATACTCTTGGAATAGTCAGCAATACTTCCTAGGAGACAACGCACCTTGTCACAAATCCAATGCTGTTTTATGTTGGATTGAGTCCCAATCTGAACCATAGTAAACATTTTTGGGATAAACTGGAATTTCGCGTAAGGCAAAATGAACTCGCTAGATGTTTGCAGGATGAATGGAGGGAAATTCCAGCTGAAGTGTATCAGAAAGTACTTTATGCCATGGAAAATATTGAATATCCTTAGGACCAAAGGAGGCTCCACTAACTATTAAGATATGTAAATACTACTTTGATTCTGTCTAATTACTTTTTGAAGGACAGTGTACATGAACAGCTACATCTGTTGTGTATATCTTTATACCTACACCTCAGTCCTATAGATTGATGAATAACCTGTCCTTGTGCACTAAACAATATTCCTATTAAAGGGGTGAAGAATGGAATCGATTGGGATATTTTCTAATTTCGGAACTGATATAATCTGAATCTGATGGAATAGCAGCGGACCAGATCGCCAAAGTATAAATTTATTGAGATTTATTTTTCCTCCCTGTCATTTTCTGGTCGTGCAAGAGTGACAAGCTATATATTCAAATAATGGGCATAGTAAACGCCCTCTGAGAAACACTTTTGGTGCCATCTGCAGGGTTAATATTGACAATCTTGGCATCCAGTGACCGGTACCCTTGTGTGCTAGAATGAAGTGAATGACATATTCACATCACAGCGCACTAACACAGCTGTGAATTACCCTCCCAGGATCTTCTGCACCTAGCCCTTCAGGACCACAAGAGTCATTTAGTTTTTGTTCAGAATGTATTTCCTATTTACATCTTGTATTAGCAGGACTCATAAGTAGCGCTAGTTCACTGAACGTGCTGATGGATATATCCTGAGTATCAGTTAACGAAGCAGCCAACGGAGTCATAATTTACACAGACAGACATAGTAGACAGATACAGCTGCAATCTGAATATGCATCTTGGGACGAATACACTACCTAATAGAACTGAGCACATGTGTAGCAAAGTCTAATGGTCCCTCGGCTCAAAATATGTCTCGCACATTTTTATTATACTCAACTTTTTCCCCAGTAGGAAGAAAACAAAATCTAATGCGAGATCATTTAACAATTGTTCTCAGTGCTTCAAGCATAGACCTTTCCCTGCATATGTGAATTGTTATACAGCTACATACAGCCAGGGATGTAAGCCTCCACTGCTGATTCCATAATGCAGGAAAACTAGTGCCGCACGCGGCGCAATTTGTTTTCCAGTAAAATCACCAATAACATTATGGAAACCCAACAGACCTGATTAAAGTTGTTGTCTGTCATGTGACGGATCTGGTACTGCCATCATTTCTGTTTTTCTGTTCCTATGATGGAACAGAAAAACGAAAATGCGCATAGAGATGTGAACCCAGGCTTAGTTATTTTATTATCAATGGCAAACATCTATAATAAAGTATGCCTGAGAATGTCAGATTAAATAACCTGTGACAACTTGGGGGTTACTCACTGATAGGGATCGCCATCTTCTTCCATAAGATGGATTGCACCACTCTCACATAGACTTTGAACAACCGGATTTCTTGATATTTCTGGCACACAGCAATGGTTTACAGCATCAACACACTGCATATACATTGCAACAAAACACAACTTCTGGGTTTCCAACCTGGAGTGTCCTTGTCACCATACCCCAGCCAGGGTGTCTAGGAGGCATCCTTCTGTCAGACTCGTAATGGACACAGTCTGGTCCGCATCGGACCTCAGGCTTGCAGGTCCTGTAGCTGCCTCAGCAGCCTCTTTCCCCTGAGTATGGCAGGAACTGATGCTTCTATCTTTCTTCCTGCCACACCGACAAATGTTCTCTCTCATTAGTTAGCACTTGAATGGCTGTCTACAGTCCTCTGCACTGCAGACCATTCTGTGTGCTGCCCTACTACAAACCATATAGTAAAACATGAACATTTACACTTAAATACAAAATATCATAGACCTGTGAATAAACCAGTTCAAACCGATGCACTAGCCAGACAGAACATACATGATTGTTTGCTGGGTCTATTCATCCATTCAAACAGCTTGACAAGAGAGAAGCCCAGGCAAAGGCCCTACCTCCTGCAACAAGCAGAGGCTTGCAGCTTCGGGCTCCTGTTTGCTTCCGTGAGACTAGCATGGTTCTGTGATAAAACACTAATAGGCCATTTACACAAGACAATTATTGTTCAAAATGTGTTCAAATGAACTGAATTAATCGATAATCGTCTTGTGTACATGTAAAAACATTGTTTGCTATTCGTTCACTATCCGTTATCGCTGACTTTTGGTCAGCATTAAAACCATTACTGGATTGCTGGCTTCCTGTCCTGTGTAAATACTCCTTGCTCAGTGCTTCACATAAAAGGTGAAGCATTGAGCGAGAAGCACGTGATCTAGCGGTGAAGTCTGCCAGTCTGGATGCTCTGCACAAGCGCTAATGACCTTAGCGGTGACGTCAGCGCTCATGCAGTCGTTTACCCAACCGTCGTCCTCTGTAAAAAGGGACATAAGTGTGGTTGTGTGCATATCTTGCACAATCATTGCAGATGAGAGCATATCATTTATCACTATCTATGCCTTTTGGAATACTATACTAGATTGCACCTTTGTTTTTTTCCCTTCTTTTTCCCTTCACTGCCAGGACACCTTTACTGCAGTTGGTTCTTTCCTGACTAGTTAGGGTTAATATATCCTTGCTGCTGTTAGCAGAGGTAGTGACTGATGATTCATTAGTTATGCCAGCCACTGTGCTTTCTATGTTGATTGACAGCCCTGACAGCCAATCAGCTTCTCCCCTTTCCCTATATAAGTCGTCTCTTCTTGGCTGGAAGTGCCAGTTATATTTCTGTATTTTTGGTCTAGTCAGCACCCTCAGTTTACCTGTTCGTTTTCTGTATTCTGGTCAGTTAGTTCCCTGTGTTCCTGTTTGTTTTGTATTCTGTGTATTATCATCTTTTATTTGTTGTCAGTTACTGTTTGTCCCCATTTTCTGTACTCTAGTTCCCCTCTGGCTCTGGACCTGTCTTCGTGCAAGTAGTAGGTTCATCCCTCTTGGGATGGGTGCTCTGCTTCGAGGCGGTTTCTGTCAGAGGGGTTCACAGTGCCCCTGTTACGATCGTGTGGGCAACCTAAGCACGGGAGCCCACACGATCGCACCCAAAAATGGGAAAGATATGGATGCGAAGGACGTACACTGGTAGCACCAAGGTCACACAGGATTCACACAGGTTTCAAGCAAACTGACCCTGTACTACCGGGAGGTTGGCATGGCCCTACCTAAGCGGGGACATTGCCCCAATAAGGGCAGCCCAGCGGTCTTCGGAACTCGGCCCTAGCTGATCCTAGGAACCACGCCACAGAACAGGAGACATACACATGCTACATGACAGAGACAGAACAGGATACACAGCACACAACATGCAACCACTAGAAACAGATAAGCTGAACGTAAATACCAGGTATTGGTTGACATGTTGTACAAGATGTTGGAAGCTAGCGGGCCACTTCACGGCTCCTGGTTATACCGCTAGTCCCAACACTAACCAGGAGTCCAACAGAACCGGACAGAGTTCACACAGAAAGCTGCAACAGGACAGGACACAGATAGCAGGTCACGCAGCAAACTGACACGAAACTGACAGAATTTAAACGTACAAACGGACATGAACCAGCAAGACAGAAATCACTCAGGAAAGCTTGCAACAGGACAGAACAGAGCACTGGACACACAGCCAGCTGCATCAGGAACAGGACAGAGAACAGGACACACAGCAAGACAGACTCCACTCAGATCACATGCACACAGAAGGAACTCACCGGAAGTCTATGTGTCCTCATACCGGGGGGAATAGACAGTCAGCTACACAAGCTGACATAGGGTAGTTTCCAGTTACACCAACTGACACCCAGCGTAAGACATAAGACCTCTGGAGGTTGCACCTGTACGGGGGGAAGGAAAAGGGGGCTGCATGTACTGCAGACTAGGACTACAGGTGTCCAGACAATCTTGGGGAAGCAGAGAGACAATAGACTTACTTGCAAACACAGGTCAGAGTGGGAACAGGCTGAACATGACTGATAACAAGTTACAGGACACAGAACTAACATGAGTGCTCACCCTAGGGTCCAGCCAGACTGACCAGGAGCTGGGTTTATATGTGAGCACAGATCCAGAAGATTGGCTAGCAGATAGTACCACACCCAGCCAGCTCAATTAACCCTCAACCGCCTGACTGTGCTGCTAGGAGTACATAGTACCACAGATCCCAGCAGCACACGTAACAGCCCCGCTCTGACGGGTACCCCTTGGTTTAGTCTGCTCCTGCGTCTAAGCCAGCATACATGCCTGTCTTGACTGCTCGGGTACCATAACACCCATGGTTTTGTCAGCAGTCCAGGACAAATGTGATAGGGCAATTATCCCCTACATTTTTGCTGAAAACAGCAAATTTGGATGATATGTACATGCAGCTACTGACCGGACACAGAGCGAGAAATTGCTCACCTAACAGAATTTTTGGTTTTTAGCAGAACTACAAACCAAGTGACTGCGACCATGTAAAAAAGGAGCCACTCAATTCTTGATTGACTCCTGTTTTCTGTGAATAGAGATGGGCAGCCAGAATAATCCCCCACGGAGTGTGGCAATGTTGTGGAGGAATTCCTATGACACCCCTGCTATGTGCAACTGAGTATTATCCTGCTGGAAAATGCCTTTTGGAAGCCCTGCTACGAAGGGCAATACATGTGGTTGCAGGATGTCCTGAACATATTGATGAGCCGCCATTGTCCCTCGTACCACAAGTAGGAGTGACTGACTGTCATATGTGATGACCCTCCCCCATAGACAATAACACTAGCAGTGGGGCAGTGTGCCACTCCACATCAAAGGCTGGATTGAGGAGCTCATCCGTAGGTCTCGAGACATGAACATGACCATCGTCAGTGCCCAAACTAAAACTTTGTAGCCATTCAGTTTAATTGTTCATGTCACCACCGCAAATGGAGGCGATGGTGAGTGGGTGCCAACGGCAGTACACATAATAGGCATCATGAAACCAAATGTCTTTTAGCCAAGCAACTAGAAATGGTTCTGACTGACACAGGGGCCTGTAACTATGGTGCCGCCTGTCTCTGGATGGCGGACAATGGAACATTTGGAGCTGCTTGTTCTTGTCGGATGACCAGATGATCGTCTCTAGTGGTGGTTTGTTGAGGGCATCCTGAGCCTGGTTGTCTTGTGTATATGCCCTTATGCATCTTTCATTTGCACAAGGAAAGACTAGAAGCAATGGGATGAAACTGGAAGGAAGGAGACACAGATTAGAAATTAAAAAAAAAAATTCTGACAATGAGGGTGATCAATGAGTGGAACAGGTTACCCCGTAGGCGGTGAGTTCTTTAATGAAAATCTTCAAACACAGGCTGAACAGACATCTGTCTGGGATGATTTAGTGAATCCTGCACTGAGCAGGGGGTTGGACCAGATGACCCTGGAGGTCCCTTCCAAATCTACCATTCTATGGTTCTATGATCCACTGGTCCCAACACTTACTAAAAGTCTGGTCAGAATAGCCCAGCTGGCAGGAATTCGTTGATACGACCATCCAGCTTCTCGCAATAGTGCACCCCTTCTCAAAGTCTGTTAACTGGGCTAAATGTCTTTAACTGCATTGCAGAAACATGACTAGTGGTCGACAAGCTCTACACAACTGAAAAAAAGAGGTCCACTACACACAAGTAATCCCTGAGAGCCTTTTTCTAGGCCAAGAGTAGAACTACTTTTAAGGTCTCAGGTGGCAAGACTATTCATCTAATCATGCCATAACCTTAATCAGTTGCATGTCTGTCTGAGAGGTAACTGTATGCTGAGATTTGCAGAAAAAAGAGAAGTTCTTCTAGGTGCTTGATTCGTTTTTTAACAATGAGTGTATATATGAAAAATGCTTAATCTTTAAAGATTGCAGTGCTTGGCCTGAGCAATTAGTAGAGGTATATGTCTCTACATCTTTCACCTCTCCAAGATAGAATGGACTCCTAAGGAGCATCCAAAACATAACCAGCTAACAGTTAATCAGACGAGACTCAAACTGTGCAAACGCTTTCTTAGAATTTTTACAGGCTGCATTTTCCTGCTCTCTATAATTTAGATGCATCTGAATGTGTACATTAAGCACTGACACTTTTTACAGGATATGTCATCAGGTTGACTCCTACTGAATAAAATAATATAGTTCAGGCTACATGGAACCATTCCACTTGTCGCCTTTAAAGGTTCCAATGCACTTAACACAGCCAAAATACACAAGTAAGTCAATTTAGAAGATATTTAAGCAAAACATACATCTATATCATTAGTTACTCCAAAAGATTGTGAATAGGTACTGATATTTTATCTGTATGGAAAATACAGAGAATTTCTGCAAAAATAGGCAATTAGAGATATTATTTAAATGAATACATGTCTGTAGTTATTGCTTACTGAAAAGCGATAGAATTTTTATGAATACTGTGATGGACTGGGGTAAATTGAACGAGCTAGAATAAATTATTCTAAGGGCCCAACAATCAGCTTTACAGAAAAAGTTTACTGTCACTATTTATTGCACTGGAAGCTGTTTTACAGAGAATATATTGCACACATATTACCAGAAAAGACTAATATCTTACTTGTGAAATAAACAAAAAATGATATGGCCTTGAGGTTGCCTGTGTTTAATTACTAGTAATTCTTAAATTCTTAAATTATAGTAGCAGTGTTTCTGGTGGTGCAATGCGCCACTTACTAATATAATATAGTGAAAGGGATTAGAGTTGTAAGCACACGGCTGCTGCTTTAAGACCTGTGATGACGTCACCGTCATTGCTCCTCTAGGGTATTTGATAGATAACAGATAGGTCGGCTACACGCACATCACACACAGCTCTGCTACACGCACATGACACATACAGCTTTGTTACTCGCATATTACATCACATGATCAGGGGTGGAGCTCAGGTGACTGATCACATAACAGTGACATCCTCACAGGTATTGTGAGCACAGGGCTGCTGTCAGGCTCTGCGATCCTCTGCCACAGCTGTGGCAGGGGATTCTTTACTCCCCACGGGGAGTCCCCTTGTCACTGAATACTGTGACAGTGCTGTCACAGTGTTCAGTGACAAGGGGACTCCCTGCGGGGAATATTTACAAGGCAGCGGTGGAGAGGTGAGTATATATATATAATTTTTTTTAACACAAACCAGGGATGATTTTCAGGGAAGGGCTTATATTTCAAGCCCTTCCCCGAAAATCACTGCAGGGGTTGCCGGCAACCCATTGCTTTCAATGGAGTCACTGGCAGCAGCCATGGCCCCATTAAAGACAATGGGTACAGACCTGCATTCACGTGTTTGTGCACGTGCGTGGTTGCACGGTTTTGTGCGCACCTATGTACGCACACACTTGTGTGAATGCACCCTCAGGGTACCAGGTGGCATAGTCAACTATGGTTAGAATGTGATGTTTCCCAGAGTTGCTAGGAATGCCCAGGGGTACAATCAGGTCCACAGCAACACTCTGGAAAGGCTCCTCCATAATTTGCAAAGAAACTAAGGGATCCTTGGGGCCGGTATCTGATTCCCCATCCTTTGGCATGTCACAATAGTTGCACAGCAGTCTGATATTAAGGAAATTAATTTAATGATCCTTTCTGGTATTACAATCTATTTTTTCTTCAAATAAACAGAAAAATGTATATTACTACACTTGAATTCATAATATAATAGTTTAAGAAAATCTTGTCTTGTATCAATCACCTTTCGACCTAATCAATGTCATAAACTTTATTGACATATATTTTACATTACTTACCGTATATACCGGCGTATAAGACGACTTTTGAACCCCGAAAAATCTGCTCTGCAGTCGGGGGTCGTCTTATACGCCGGTAATTAAAAAAAAAAAAAGTGTAAAAAAAAAAAATTCATTACTCACCTGCCCCGGCGTTCTGTCGCGCTCCGGCAGGATGTCGCTCGCTCCGGCAGGCTGTCGCTCGCTCCTCGTCCCCGGCGCAGCATAGCTTTCTGAATGCGGGGCTTGAAATCCCCGCTTCCAGAAAGCTAATACACACGCCGGCAGCCATGACATCATTGAATGGCTGTGATTGGCTAAAGCGCACGTGGCTTCAGCCAATCACACTATTCAATGACATCATTGAATAGTGTGATTGCTAACACGTGCGCCTTCAGCCAATCACAGCCATTCAATGCTGTCATGGCTGCCGGCGTGTGTATTAGCTTTCTGGAAGCGGGGATTTCAAGCCCCGCATTCAGAAAGCTATGCTGCGCCGGGGACGAGGAGCGAGCGACAGCCTGCCGGAGCGAGCGACATCCTGCCGGAGCGCGACAGAACACCGGGGCAGGTGAGTAATGAATTTTTTTTTTTTTCTCCACTGAATACCGGCGTATAAGGTGACAGTTGGGGGGTCGTCTTATACGCCCCGTCGCCTTATACGCCGGTATATACGGTAGTTCAAAAAGTAAAAAATATATTAAGCAAATAGTAAACACAATTATAATTATGCAAGTAACCATAGACAGGGGTATAACTATAATGGGGACAGAGGGTGCAATCACACCCACGTCCTGGAACCTTATGGGGCCTATAAGGTATCTCTTCCACATATAAGGAGACAGGTACTATAAATAAGGCATTATATTTGGGGACCTCATTACAGATTGCCTGTGACCATGTGACCCCATTACACAACATGGAATAGTTCTCCATTCTGCCAAGGATACTATCAGCATCAAATTAGCTCAGAAAATGGAAAAATTGTGTTTACTATAGACCTTCCTGCCCCCAAATCTCCCAACCTAGTCCCCCTGCCCCTCTCTATGGCTCTTCACACCTTCCACCCTGCTTATGGCATTCGACCTCTACCCCATCACCTCCATACCGCCCTCACCCTGTTTACTTTCTAATAACTGATTTCCACATGTAATTCCCGTGCTGCCTGTGTTTCTCCATGCCTCACTCCTCCCCCCTTGTACCTCCTGTACCACCACTACCCCATTTGTTTCAAACTGATTGTATATCACATGTAATTGTTGTATTGTCTGTGTTTCTTCCATGCTTGAAAGCGCTGCGGAATAAGTTGGCGCTATACAAATAAAGATTATTATTATTTTGGTCACTTGGTACTCTACCCATATACAACTACACACTCAAGTTCTCTCTCTCAACCGGTGCTTCCATATCATGGTACTGGATCCTAATCTGCAGTCTGATGTTTTAACTGCACAACTAGCTCTACATGCAGCATTATTTTTTCTGTTAAATCTGTTGAAATCTTAGATACGTGGAATGATTTAAGTACAGTTAAGTAAAGTTGTAGAGTCTCCTAATAGAGCCTGTGAGGGCACTGTACATACAAACCCTTAGAAATGTAAGAGTTTTTTGTTTATCTATGAGCATTCTACAAAAATGATTGTCGCCTAAGGTCAGAAAAACATGTACAGTGTCTGAGGAGCAGGCCCACAACTGAGGAGACAGCGGGGTAGAGAAAGACCTTGTCACAGGGCTCTACATCTCCTCCCCTAGAGATAGCTCGGGACCTCGACCACGTTACTGTTGGGGGAAATCACAGGAATAGTAACCAGGGGTTACCTATAGTCCAATTGTCACCCGTGATGCCAACGTTCCATCCTTTGTGGTGGATTACTCCGACATCCATTCCGGGAATAAAACATTCCACACCTAAAAAGTATACTTTTCTGAGCAAGAACCAGGAACGTTCAGATCTACCTGTTTACTTAACTTCTCTTCATGACAACAGGAAAATAGAGCTGTCTTAACATAGCACAACACTCCTTAGAAATAGTGCTGAAACAGGGAGACTTTCCGAGGGGGTACCTTTTTCTCTTCCCTGCCAGTCACTCACACGTCTCTCGCTTTCTAGTAGCTTCTTTCTCCGGACTCATGCGTTTGCCATGCGTCTTTTAGGGTCTGTGCACATTCACTCCTTTCCTGGATAGCTGTCCTATGGAGTCTTCTCCAGAAGGGCTAGGCCCAAGCAAGAGTAGCAGACCACTCTTTGGACTCTTCCATCTATCTCTCTGACTGCCTGACTAACCAACTCCACAGTGTTGGCAGAGAGACTCTCTCACCTTGCATTCAGCGAACACATATATCAAAAAGCATCACGTGACACACACAACATTATACATTTTTCAGACAGGACAGAACATACCAGACATTAACCCTTTCAGTCCTGCAGCCATCCAATACACATAAATCAAATGCACTCCACAAACAATACATTGATAAGACATTGACATGAGACAGACATAGACCATTCTGGAGGGGTCCCCAATAACACTGGGCCACTACAGATGTCTGTTTTCTTCCAAATACAGTGCCACCCTTGCCCATTGATTGTGCCTGATATTGCAGCTCAGTTTCCATTTACTTCAATGGAGCTGCAATATCACACACAACCCTGGCGACAAGGGTGGCACTGTATTTGGAAGAAAGCAGCCATGTTTTTCTAACCCTAGACAACCCCTATAAGCCAATAAAATAGTTTTTATGATAAGCGTCCAGTTTAAATTTCCATATTTATTTTGCCTTTTGTACCATACTTTTTTCTCTCTTGCTCCGGTTTATGTCCATATTTGTCTCTCTAGTGTTCTAGTAACTTAGAAAATCAGAGTACTGACTTTGGGGATTGCTTGGAATGGTACTCTATGTCCTTCCATCTGCAAATGTGTTAATCCACATGCCTAAATAAATTCTTCTATCCATTATTTCCACTGCCTGGCAGCTTTTCTGCCAGATAAACGTTGAATTAACCAGACAACTCAAGCTTCCTCAGCCCCCTTGCACTTGTATGTTTTTCAGCTTGCCTGCCCTCATTTTCAATGCTTGAGTGGGGATTTCTCTATTTGTTAGCGAAACAATGCAAGTTCTCAGGGCTGACTGATGATGACATCACTGTTGCTCAAGGGGAAAAGAAAAAGAAGGAGACTGGCAGGAGGTGTTGTGGGTATTGCATAATGTAGTTTCGATCGTGGGAAATTGAAAGCAGCTGCTGGAAAACTGTCTGTGCCAGCAGTTTGTAGATTTGATATAGTGACAGAAAGGTTTCTATGGTGAAATATAAAACACATATGATTCTGGGAGACAACAAGAAGTCAGAGAGCAATACTTGCGTGCTAAAAGTCATTTAACAGATAAGTCATTTGTGCCCAAAGTTATCTGAATGGCAATATATTCTTCTTTCAACAGCATTTCCAGCTAACATTAATATTCACCATACGCGATCTAAACTGCAAAGCTTCTTGCGAAAAAAGGGGACGACTTTTTGGGCCTATTAATATGGCAATACAAGAGTACAGATAGGTACAGTGGAACATTTATCACATTCCAGGTCCATAATTTAAAAAAGTAGGCAATCCAAAACTAACTATTTTGTGCCTAAGTGAAAAAGTTTCTCATAGCATAGGTCCATAGATTCCTATGGGTGCCATTTTTCAGGATCAGTGTGACTACAACTGTGTGTATAAAGACCTAAAGGACAAGCTAGACAGGTCCTGGTAGTGGGAGACTCAGTTATTGTGGGGATACACAGGGCAATCTGCCATAAAGACCCGGGTCATCGAACATTGTATTGTCTTCCTGATGCTTGAGATTGACACATTGCAGATCCAGTTGACAGATTACTGGGAGCGGCGGCTGAAAATCCAGTGGTCAAGGTTCACATTAGTACCAATGACAAAGTTAGAGGCAGGTGGAAGGTCCTTTAAAATGATTTCAGGGAATTAGAATGTAAACTTAAGGAAAGGACCTGCAAAGTAGTATTTTCTGAAATACTAGTTGTACCGCACCAGAGAGGCAGAGGGAGATTAGAGAGGTAAACAAGTGGCTCCCGAGTTGGTGTAGGAAGGAGGGGTTTGGGTTCCTGGAGAACTGGGTCACCTTTCCTGTTGGCTACGGGCTCTACCAAAGAGATGGGCTGCATCTCAATGGGGAGGGTAAAGCTATGCTGGGGAAGAAAATTGCTCAAAGGTTGGAGGAGTGTTTAAGCTAAGGCCTGGGAAGGAGGTCAATCACATAGGGGAAGACAGTATAGACAGTGACCTGGGACTAAGTAATGAAAATGGGGATGAAGTGGTGGGAGGGGTTAGCACAGTTAGAACTGGCAGAACAGCTAATAGGGACACACCAAAAATCAAAAATAACCCAAGCCTTCTAAAAATGTATGGTGACTAATGCTAGAAGTCTGACCAATAAGTTTGATGAACTGGAAGTAATAAGGTCTGAGGGAAAACTATGACATAGCAGGAATAGCTGAGACTTGGTTGGATAAAAGCTGTGACTAGGGGGCAGTGAATTTACAGGGTTACAGTCTGTTTTAGAAGGTATCATAAAAACCGGAAAGGGGGAGGGATTTGTCTTCATGTAAAGTCCTGTTTAAAGGCCAAGGTATATGTGAGAGAAATGAACATGGGGAATCTCTATGGGTAGAGATACATGAAGGACAAAACAATAATAAAATCCTGATAGTAGTTTTCTATAGGCCGCCACATATAACAGAAGCCACGGAGATCTATTATAAAATCTAAATAGATGAAGCAGCAAATCACAATGGTAATTATTATGGGAGACTTTAACTATCCAGATATAAACTGGGAAGCTGAAATCTCATAAACGTAACACGTTTCTGTCAAAAACTAAAGATAATTACCTCACCCAATTTATACAGAGCACAATTAGAAGGACGGCCATTTTGAACTTAATATTGAACAACAGACCTAATAGAATATCAGTGGTGCAAGTTGAGGGGCACGTGGGAAATAGTGACCGTAATATAATACATTCCACTTGTCTTTCAAAAGAGAGTTTTATCAAGGAGCTATGAAAATACTAAACCTTATGAAGGCAAAGTTTGATCAGCTCAGAGATGCCCTTAACCATATTGACTGGGACAATGTCCTCAAATAATAAGAGTATAGATAATAAATGGGAAATATTTTAATAATACTTACTGTGAGAGGTTCTGCACAAGGGAGAGTCATTGGAACTTGTTTATCTGGACTTTTCCAAAGCATTTGATACTGCACCACATAAAAGGGGTATATAAAATGAGAATGCTTGGTCTGGGAGAGAATGTGTCTAAGTGGGTAAGTGACTGGCTCAATGATAAAAAGCAGAGGATGGTTATTAGTGGTACATATTCTGATTGGGTCTCCGTTACTAGTGGGGTAGACCAGGGGTCAGTGTTGGGCCCTATTCTTTTTAATACATTTAATAATGACCTGTAGAAGGATTGACCAGTAAAATATCAATATTTGCAAATGATACAAAACTATGTAAACTAATTAATACAAGTGAGGACATAATGCTATTGCAAATGGATCTGGATAATTTGGAGCTTGAACAGAAATGTGACAAATGAGGTTTAACACTGATAAATGTAAGGTTATGCATATGGGGAGAGGAAATACATGTCACCATTACACACTAAATGGGAAACCGCTGTATAACACTGACATGGAAAAAAACTTTTTTTTTTTAGGGATTTTAGTTAACTGTAAACTTAACTAGATCAACCAGTGTCAGGCAGCTGCTGCCAAGGCAAATAGGATCATGGGGTTCATCAAAAGAGGTATAGGGGCACATGATGAGAATATTGTTCTTCCTCTTTACAAGTCACCGGTCAGACCAAACATGAAATATGTGTACAGTTTTGGACACCGATACTCAAGAAGGACATATCAGCACTTGAGTGGGTCCAAAGGTGGGCAACTAATGCATATAATAATAATCTTTATTTGTATAGCTCCAACTTATTCCGCAGTGCATTAGATGCATGGGGCTCATTCAAGACTGGTTGGGATGGGGGTATGGGGGCAGGGAGTGTACATAATGGGTGTAGTTAGAGGGCTAGGGACTAAAATCAGGGGAGCTGGCATGCCTCTTTGAAGAAGGAAGTCTTTAAGGCACGTCTGAAGTTCCATGCGTCAGGGATAATCCGGATGTTCTGGGGTAGAGCATTCCATAGGGTCGGTGCTGCTCTGGTGAAGTCCTGGAGGCGAGCACGTGAAGTTTGTATAAGGGGCACATCTAGTCGGAGCGTGTTGGCAGAGCGCAGCGCACAGGCTGGGTGGTATACGGACAGGAGGGAGGTGATGTATAGTGGTGCAATGCCATAGAGAGCTCTATGAGTGAAGGTGATAAGTTTAAATTGAGTTCTGTAATATATGGGCAGTGACTGGCATAGTGCGGAGGCATCTGAGAAATGGCTGGACAGAAAGATGAGTCTATGGATTGGAGAGGGGAGAGTCTGGTGCGGGGTAGACCAATTAGCAGCGAGTTACAATAGTCGAGACTGGAATGGATGAGGGCAACAACGAGAGTCTTTAGCGTATCCATGGTCAGGAATGGATGGATTTTTGCAATGTTCCTGAGGTGCAGGTTGCATTTTCAGGCCAGAGATTGGATGGGGGGGGGGGGGTGAAGGAGAGGTCCGAGTTAAGTGTAACCCCAAGGCAGCGGGCGTTCTGTCTGGGGGTTATGGTGGTGCCAGCTACTGATATGGATATGCTGCGGGGAGGTCGGCTGGTAAAGGATGGAAAGATGAGAAGGTCAGTTTTTGAGAGGCTGAGTTTGAGAAAAAGGGAGAACATGGTGTTTGAGACAGCGGACAGACAGTCGGAGATGTTTTGGAGGAAAGGGGCAGAGATGTCACGGGAAGAGGTGTATAGCTGGGTGTCATAGGCATAGAGGTAATTTTGGAGGCCAAATCTGTGAATGGTTAGCCCAATTGGGGCTGTATAAATAGAGAAGAGGAGGGGGCCCAGGACCGAGCCCTGGGGGAACCCGACAGCAAGAGGAGGTGAAGCCAGCAAAAGAGACGCTGAAAGAGCGGTCAGAGAGGTAGGAAGAGAACCAGGAGAGAGCAGTGTCTTTTAGGCCGATAGAGTGGAGCATAGTGAGAAGCAGATCATGGTCGACAGTGTCGAATGCAGTGGACAGGTCAAGGAGGATTAGTAGGGAATAGTCGCCCCTCTACTTGGCCGCTATCAGGTCATTAGACTCTTTTGTAAGGGCGGTTTCAGTCAAATGGAGGGGGCAGAAACCGGACTGCAGGGGGTCGAGAAGGGAGTTGTCGGAGAGAAAGCGAGTAAGGCGGGAATAGAAAAGGGGTTCAAGTAGTTGGGGGATGAAGGGGAGTTTAGAGATGGGATGGTAGTTGACGGCGTCAGTTGGGTCAAGAATCGGTTTCCCTAGGAGAGGGGATATGATAGAATGTTTGAATGTGGAGGGGAAAATACCAGTGGACAGGGAAAGGTTGAAGATGGTGGTGAGGTAGGTAATGACAGCTGGGGAAAGGAATTGGAGGAAGTGTAAGGGGAAGAGGGTCGCTAGCACAGGTGATGGGGCAAGCGGCAGAAAGCACCCGCATACTTCTTTCTCTGTCGATGGTTTGAGTACAGATAATGAATGGGTGCAGTGCTGAAAAGGCAGGGGTCAGGGCTATTTGCGCAATGTTTGGGGAATTCTTTATGGATAGTTTTGATTTTTTTTCTTTGAAGTGGGTGGCTAGCTCTCCAGAGCTGAGGTCCATCAGGGGAGCCTGTTTTTTGGGGCTAAGGAGGGAGTGTAAGGTATTGAAGAGTTGTTTGGGGTTGTGGGATAGTGAAGCGACAAGAGAGGTGAAATAGACTTGTTTGGCATGGTGGAGGGTGAGGTTGTAGGTTTTGAGCATAAATTTGAGGTTGATAAAATCCGCAGGCTGTTTGGATTTACGCCACAGCCGTTCGGTGCTTCTGGAGCATCGCCGGATGAAGCGCGTTTGGGGCGTGAGCCAGGGTTGTCATGGTCTGCGATTGATGGCTCTGGTCATGGGGGGGGGGGGGGTTGGGGTGTGGGGGGGTGCCGCTTCATCCAAGGTGTTTCTGAGGGTGGTGGAATAATGCTTGGCAGCTTGGAGGAGCGTATGAAGGAGCTTAACCAGGTGCAAAATACTGATGAACAGCCACTCACATCTACTGCAGATTGATGTAGTGGCGCCTTAGTATTATGTTTGCAGAAAAACAAGGCATGTTAGTGGTGTTAGTCACACAGTTACATATAGTGCACCATGCAGGCTTACAGCCTATTAGTGATGCCACTAATCAATCCAGTGGGCTACTCTGCACTTCCCAACTGGACCAAAATAGTAGAGACATCGTGGGGAAACCCAGGGTGTCTCCTTTATTGCGGTCCAATAGAAAAAATGCAGGGAAGCCCGCTGGATCGAATAGTGTAGTCACTAATAGGCTGAATCATGCCTTCTCTATATGCAAACATAACACTAAGGCTGACTGCACATGGGCAGATTTTTGCTGCAAAATCTGCAACAGGCGTCCACACCGTGGATTCGCAGCAAATACCATCCATAGCGTGCTATGGGATATCAATTCTTCCTGCATGCGAATGAAAATTAATAGCAATTTCCGCTCGAGGAGGAAAAATCACAGCATGCTCCATTTTTGTGTGGTGTTCACATGGATGGCTTCCATTGACCTGTGGCCGTCCGCAAGTAGCATTGCAGACAGGTTGCATGTCTGACGGTGAACTGCGCATGTCAGGCAGTGAGCTATCCGGATTATCCGCAGTACAGATGAAAAGGACAAATGACAGGTACGTGTGGATTCCCGCATGCAGAATCTGGCTCTCCCGTGTGCAGGCGGCCTTAGCAGTCACCGCACATATCAGTAAGAATGACCACCTGCTATGTTTTTCTTGACTTGATTTGTCCCTTGTACTGTATATGTTGAAGGACCACTGTGCTAAGAAATAAAACACAAATGCTTTTTTTTCAGTGTTCATTCCCAAAACCATATTTTCGGAAAGGACACAAAATAATTTTGCATCTGACCAATCTGCCATATGTATATAACTCCCAATACTGAGTTTCTTTCACAGAAAAAATGGCAGTCACAATATAGTCAGTAAAATTGACATTGGCCTATGAGGCATTTCTGTAGGAAATGTACAGCAGAAATCGGAAACACTTCATTGGCAAATACATGAATATGTGAATAGGTATGTATACAATACATATTACTTTGAAATATATTATCTTTGCCGGATATCTAAAAAGCACATGAAATGCCATTTAAATAGAATTTTGCAACCCTTGAATTGAGAGAACAATGACTGCCTTTAATCATTAGTATGCCAGAGCATTATCAATCATTAGCTGGCATCTTCAAAAGTTGACAATAGATTGTTAGAGATATTGTAAGGGTAATACAATAAATTACATAAAAATGTAAAACTCAGAGTTAACAATGAGGAAAACCACGCGTCCAATCATTGTTAATTCTATGAAAGCCAGTCAAAAAGTTACATAACATATTCACATAGTAACAGAGTCTAAGGTTAAAAAATTACATTTCTCCTTCTAGTTTAGCCCATTGCCCCCTGATGTTGATTCAGAGGAAATCCCCCCCAAAAAATGAGGTAGAAGCCAATTTGCCAAATTTTAGGTGGAAAAAATTCCTTCCAGACTCCAAAAATGAGAATAAATCCATGGATTGCTGACTCTTCTAAACTAATCAGTGATTTAAGCCTGTAATATTAACACACTGAAGAAAAGCTCCCAGGCTTATCTTGCACTCTTGTAGCAAGTTTGCCTTCCCCACATCCTCAGACAGAGAGTTCCTTAGTCTTGCTGCTCTTACTCCCTTCTATCGTGGCATAGAAATCTAGATGGAGAGCGCGCCCCCTTGTTACATTCACAGTTCTTGCTGTAAATAGATGATGGGAGAGATCTCTGTATTGTCCTCTGATATATTTACAGATAGTTATTAGGTAGCCCCCCCAGACATCTTTTTTTTAGAAACTAACCCCAATTTTGATAATTTCTTTGGGTATTGTAGTCCGCCCATTCCATTTATTAACTTAGTTGCCCGACTTTGAACATGTTCAAGCTCTGATATGTCCTTCTTAAGTACCGGTGCCCAAAACTGTACACAATATTCCATGTGTAGTCTGACCAATAACTTGTAATTTACTTAATTGAACAGTGGGTGGCAACTAACAGAATGGTATTAAGCAAGGAGAAGGCAAAGTCCTACATCTGGTCAAGCGAAAAGAAAATAACTAGAGATGAGCAAGCACCAAAATGCTTGAGTGCTCGTTACTCGGGACGAAATTACCGCGATGCTCGAGGGTTCGTTTCGAGTAACGAACCCCATTGAAGTCAATGGGCGACTCGAGCATTTTTGTATATCGCCGATGCTCGCTAAGGTTTTCATTTGTGAAAATCTGGGCAATTCAAGAAAGTGATGGGAACGACACAGCAACGGATAGGGCAGGCGAGGGGCTACATGTTGGACTGCATCTCAAGTTCCCAGGTCCCACTATTAAGCCACAATAGCGGCAAGAGTGCCCCCCCCTCCCAACAACTTTTACTTCTTAAAAGCCCTCATTAGCAATGCATACCTTAGCTAAGCACCACACTACCTCCAACAAAGCACAATCACTGCCTGCATGACACTCCGCTGCCACTTCTCCTGGGTTACATGCTGACCAACCACCCCCCCCCCGCGCACGACCCAGTGTCCACAGCGCACACCAAAGTGTTCCTGCGCAGCCTTCAGCTGCACTCATGCCACACCACCCTCATGTCTATTTATAAGTGCGTCTGCCATGAGGAGGAACCGCAGGCACACACTGCAGAGGGTTGGCATGGCTAGGCAGCGACCCTCTTTAAAAGGGGCGGGGCAATAGCCCACAATGCTGTACAGAAGCAATGAGAAATATAATCCTGTGCCACCGCCATCAGGAGCTGCACACGTGGGCATAGCAATGGGGAACCTATGTGCCACACACTATTCATTCTGTCAAGGTGTCTGCATGCCCCAGTCAGACCGCGGTTTTTTATAAATAGTCACAGGCAGGTACAACTCCGCAATGGGAATTCCGTGTGCACCCACAGCATGGGTGGCTCCCTGGAACCCACCGGCTGTACATAAATATATCCCATTGCAGTGCCCATCACAGCTGAGGTAACGTCCGATTAAATGCAGGTGGGCTTCGGCCCACACTGCATGCCCCAGTCAGACTGGGGTTCTTTAGAAGTGGACACATGCAGTTACAACTCCCTGTGGACCCACAGCATGGGTGGGTGCCAGGAAGCCACCGGCGGTACATAAATATATCCCATTGCATTGCCCATCACAGCTGATGTAACGTCAGCTTTAATGCAGGTGGGCAAAAAATTAATTGGATTACACTGTAGGCGAGGGCCCCAAAAAATTGGTGTACCAACAGTACTAATGTACCTCAGAAAAATTGCCCATGCCCAACCAAGAGGGCAGGTGAAACCCATTAATCGCTTTGGTTAATGTGGCTTAATTGGTAACTAGGCCTGGAGGCAGCCCAGTTAAAGTAAAAATTGGCTCAGGTGAAAGTTTCAACGCTTTAATGAGCATTGAAACGTATAAAAATTGTTTACAAAAATTATATGACTGAGCCTTGTGGGCCTAAGAAAAATTGCCCGTTCGGCGTGATTACGTGAGGTTTCAGGAGGAGGAGCAGGAGGAGGAGGATGAATAGAATACACAGATTGATGAAGCAAAAAGGTCCCTGTTTTTGATGGTGATAGAGAACGATGCTTCCATCCGCGGGTGCAGCCTACGTATTGCTTAGGTATCGCTGCTGTCCGCTGGTGGAGAAGAGAAGTCTGGGGAAATCCAGGCTTTGTTCATCTTGATGAGTGAAAGCCTGTCGGCACTGTCGGTTGACAGGCGGGTACGCTTATCCGTGATGATTCCCCCAGCCGCACTAAACACCCTCTCTGACAAGACGCTAGCCGCAGGACAAGCAAGCACCTCCAGGGCATACAGCGCGAGTTAAGGCCACGTGTCCAGCTTCGACACCCAGTAGTTGTAGGGGGCAGAGGCGTCACCGAGGACGGTCGTGCGATCGGCTGCGTACTCCCTCACCATCCTTTTACAGTGCTCCCGCCAACTCAGCCTTGACTGGGGAGCGGTGACACAGTCTTGCTGGGGAGCCATAAAGCTGGCAAAGGCCTTGGAGAATGTTCCCCTGCCTGCGCTGTACATGCTGCCTGATCTCTGCGCCTCCCCTGCTACCTTGCCCTCGGAACTGCACCTTCTGCCACTAGCGCTGTCGGATGGGAATGTTACCATCAGTTTGTCCGCCAGGGTCCTGTGGTATAGCATTACTCTCGAACCCCTTTCCTCTTCGGGTATGAGAGTGGAAAGGTTCTCCTTATACCGTGGGTCGAGCAGTGTGTACACCCAGTAATCCGTAGGGGCCAGAATGCGTGTAACGCGAGGGTCTCGAGAAAGGCATCCTAACAAGAAGTCAGCCATGTGTGCCAGGGTACCTGTACACAACACATCGCTGTCCTCCCTAGGAAGATCACTTTCAGGATCCTCCTCCTCCTCCTCCGGCCATACACGCTGAAAGGATGACAGGCAAGCAGCATGGGTACCCTCAGCAGTGGGCCAAGCTGTCTCTTCCCCCTCCTCCTCATGCTCCTCCCCCTCCTCCTCAACGCGCTGAGATATAGACATGGGGGTGCTCTGACTATTCAGCGACATACTGTCTTCCCCCGCCTCCGTTTCCAAGCGCAAAGCATCTGCCTTTATGCTTTGCAGGGAACTTTTCAAGAGGCATAGCAGAGGAATGGTGACGCTAATGATTGCAGCATCCCCGCTCACCATCTGGGTAGACTCCTCAAAGTTTCCAAGGACCTGGCAGATGGCTGCCAACCAGGCCCACTCTTCTGTAAAGAATTGAGGAGGCTGACTCCCACTACGCTGCCCATGTTGGAGTTGGTATTCCACTATAGCTCTACGCTGCTCATAGAGTCTGGCCAACATGTGGACCGTAGAGTTCCACCATGTGGGCACGTCGCACAGCAGTCGGTGCACTGGCAGATTAAACCGATGTTACAGGGTCCGCAGGGTGGCAGCGTCCGTCTTGGACTTGCGGAAATGTGCGCTGACCCGGCGCACCTTTCCGAGCAGGTATGACAAGTGTGGGTAGCTTTTCAGAAAGCGCTGAACCGCCAAATTAAAGACATGGGCCAGGCATGGCACGTGCGTGAGGCTGCCGAGCTGCAGAGCTGCCACCAGGTTACGGCCATTGTCACACACGACCATGCCCGGTTGGAGGCTCAGCGGCGAAAGCCAGCGGTCGGTCTGCTCTGTCAGACCCTGCAGCAGTTCGTGGGCTGTGTGCCTCTTCTCTCCTAAGTTGAGTAGTTTCAGCACGGCCTGCTGACGCTTGCCCACCGCTGTGCTGCCACGCCGCGCGACACCGACTGCTGGCGACGTGCTGCTGCTGACACATCTTGATTGCGAGACAGAGGTTGCGTTGCAGGAGGAGGAGGAGGAGGGTGGTTTAGTGGAGGAAGCATACACCGCCGCAGATACCAGCACCGAGCTGGGGCCCGCAGTTCTGGGGGTGGGTAGGACGTGAGCGGTCCCAGGCTCTGACTCTGTCCCAGCCTCCACTAAATTCACCCAATGTGCCGTCAGGGAGATATAGTGGCCCTGCCCGCCTGTGCTTGTCCACGTGTCCGTTGTTAAGTGGACCTTGGCAGTAACCGCGTTGGTGAGGGCGCGGACAATGTTGCAGGAGACGTGGTCGTGCAGGGCTGGGACGGCACATCGGGAAAAGTAGTGGCGACTGGGAACAGAGTAGCGCGGGGCCGCCGCCACCATCATGCTTTTGAAAGCCTCCGTTTCCACAAGCCTATACGGCAGCATCTCTAGGCTGATCAATTTGGCACGTTTAACGCTTGAGCGTGCGGGTGCGTGGCGGCGTACTTGCGCTCAAACAGTTGCGTTAGCGACGTCTGGATGCTGCGCTGAGAGACATTGCTGGATGGGGCTGAGGACAGCGGAGGTGAGGGTGTGGGTGCAGGCCGGTAGGCACTCGTGCCTGTGTCCTCAGAGGGGGGTTGGATCTCAGTGGCAGGTTGGGGCACAGGGGGAGAGGCAGTGGTGCAAACCGGAGGCGGTGAACGGCCTTCGTCCCACCTTGTGGGGTGCTTGGCCATCATATGCCTGCGCATGCTGGTGGTGGTGGCTCCCTAGCTGATCTTGGCGCGACAAAGGTTGCACACCACTGTTCGTCGGTCGTCAGGTGTCTCTGTGAAAAACTGCTACACCTTAGAGCACCTTGGCCTCTGCAGGGTGGCATGGCGCGAGGGGGCGCTTTGGGAAACAGTTGGTGGATTATTCGGTCTGGCCCTGCCTCTACCCCTGGCCACCGCACTGGCTCGGCCTGTGCCCACACCCTGACTTGGGCCTCCGCGTCCTCGCCCGCGTCCACGTCCTCTAGGCCTACCCCTACCCCTCAGCATGCTGTATTACCAGTAGTACAGAAACAGAACGCTGTAATTAAATGTGCCGCTTATTGGCCTGTGGTTGGAGGCTGACTTCGCTTACGGAACGCACAGCAGAGGCAGGAAAGAATTTTGCGCAAGCCTGCTGTAACACTTAGCTGGCTGCGTATGAATTAGGACAACTACCCCCAGCAGAGACCCAGTATACTTGTGGACAGGAATACAGCGGTGATGTAAGAGGCAACACAGAGGCAGGAAAGAATTTTGCGCAAGCCTGCTGTAACACTTAGCTGGCTCCGTATGAATTAGGACAACTACCCCCAGCAGAGACCCAGTACACTTGTGGACAGGAATACAACGGTGATGTAAGAGGCAACACAGAGGCAGGAAAGAATTTTGTGCAAGCCTGCTGTAACACTTAGCTGGCTGCGTATGAATTAGGACAACTACCCCCAGCAGAGACCCAGTACACTGAGGACGGTCACAGGCAGCCCAAATAGATTTTTTTTCCAAAATGTTTTTGGAAAGGCCCACTGCCAATATACACTAAATATGTCTTCTGTCCCTGCCTCACCACTACTGGCCCTGGACAATGTAAAATTACTGCAGGACGCAATGCTCTGCACGGCCGATATACAAAAAAAAAAAAAAAAGTGCAACACTGCAAAAAGCAGCCTCCACACTACTGCACACGGTTAGATGTGGCCCTAAGAAGGACCGTTGGGTTCTTGAAGCCTAAAATAACTCCTAACGCTCTCCCTATAGCAGCTCCGGCACCAGCAGCACTGTCCCTGATCTCTGTCAGAATGCATCTGTGGCGAGCCGCGGGAGGGGCCGATTTATATACTCGGGTGACACCTGATCTCGCCAGCCACTCACTGCAGGGGGGTGGTATAGGGCTTGAACGTCGCAGGGGGGAGTTGTAATGCCTTCCCTGTCTTTCTATTGGCCAGAAAAGCTTGCTAACGTCTCAGAGAGGAAAGTGAAAGTAACTCGAACATCGCGTGGTACTCGTCTCGAGTAACGAGTATCTCGAACACGCTAATACTCGAACGAGTATCAAGCTCGGACGAGTACGTTCGCTCATCTCTAAAAATAACACATACAGAATGGGAGGATTGGGCTAAGCAGCAGCACATGTAAAAAAGACTCGGATATACTAATAGATCATAGACTGAACATGAGTCAACGGTCTGATGCAGCAGCAAAATAGGCAAACACAATTCTGGGATGTGTTAAGAGAAGCATAGAGTCTACATCATGTGAGTTCATTATCCCCCTCTACTCTTCCTTAGTCAGACCTCATCTGGAATACTGTGTTTTGGGCATAGACATAGACAAACTGGAGCAAGTTCAGAGAAGAGCAACCAGGATAGTGAGTGGTCTGCAAATCATGTCCTAAGAGGAAAGGCTAAAGGATCTTGGAATGTTTAGCTTGCAAAAAAGAAGGCTGAGAGGAGACTTAAAGGAGATGTCCCGCGCCGAAACGGGTTTTTTTTTTTTTCAACCCCCCCCCCGTTCGGCGCGAGACAACCCCGATGCAGGGAAGTAAAGGAAGCTTACCGGAGCGCTTACCTTAATCCCCGCGCTCCGGTGACTTCAATACTTACCGCTGAAGATGGCCGCCGGGATCCTCTGTCTTCGTGGACCGCAGCTCTTCTGTGCGGTCCACTGCCGATTCCAGCCTCCTGATTGGCTGGAATCGGCACGTGACGGGGCGGAGCTACACGGAGCCGCTCTCTGGCACGAGCGGCTCCATAGAAGACTGCTGAAGACCCGGACTGCGCAAGCGCGGCTAATTTGGCCATCGGAGGCCAAAAATTAGTCGGCACCATGGAGACGAGGACGCTAGCAACGGAGCAGGTAAGTAAAAAACTTTTTATAACTTCTGTATGGCTCATAATTAATGCACAATGTATATTACAAAGTGCATTATTATGGCCATACAGAAGTGTATAACCCCACTTGCTGCCTCGGGACAACCCCTTTAATAGCTGTCTACAAATATCTGAAGGGCTGTCACAGTGCAGAGGGAACAGCCCTATTCTCATTTGCACAAGGAAAGACTAGAAGCAATGGGAGGAAACTGAAAGGGAGGATACACAAATTAAATATTAGAAAAACTTTCTGACAGTGAGGGTGATCAATGAGTGGAACAGGTTACCACGAGAGGCGGTAAATTCTACTTCAATGGAAGTGTCAAGCAAAAGCTGGACAAATATCTGTCTGGGATGATTTAGTAAATCCTGCACTAAGCAGGGGGTTAGACCACATAACCCTGGAGGTCCCTTCCAACACTACCATTCTATGATTTTACGATCAGCTCTAACTATCTACTCCCCTCCTAGCAAAATGATCTCTGCACAGGTCACAGAGCATGTCTAGAACAGTCTCCCATACAAGTCAACGGGTCCGCTCTTGTTAATTTTGTAAATGGCCCATGAAGCTTCTGTAAAACATATCATTAAATGTTGTTAAATGCAACTTAGGAAAGATGGCAGCCCCCACAGATATACAAGAGAATAAAAAATTATACAATTGGAAAATAAAAACAAATTAGGAAAATTGAAAATGTTTCTCTGGTTTTAATTAATAAAAAACAATTTTGGTGATATAGTGCTTTTAAGGTCAAGCAATGCAAGAACCAAGATGAACACTTCTGTAGGATTTTTGAATACTTCCCAGTGCTGTATAATGTCTACAACTATGCCAGCTAACACTATTCTAAATCCTGCTATAGGGATCAGCACGAGTATATAGAGTGCCAAAGTAAAGCCAGATTTTTCTGGCAATGTTTTGCTCCCATACAGCAGGCCATCAGTGTCCCCACATCCAGTATTTTGACTGGCAGCAATTGCAGCATTGCGTCTTGCAGCATTGTGTCTGTTTCTGAGTTTTCCCTCCCATGACAGTAATCACAAGTCTCATAGCCATAGCTTGCAATGCAAATATTTAAGCTTTGTGGACCATTTTCAAGACAGTTTGGCTCAGAGAAATGATGATACTAAAGAGATACTAAAACCATGTCTTATTGGTGACAAGCCATTGATTTTCTTCCGTCTGTCTTCCTGGCCTCTGTGGCAAACTTGGGGAGCTTTCAAATGGGTGGGACTTTCCACATTCTGCACCGTAAGTCATGGTAAAGTTTGCACCAACATCCACATGGCTCCATGCTGATTTTGATGCAGAGAGAAAAATCAACTCGAAATTCTGTGTCAAAATCTGCAATCTGCCCTGCAGATTTTGGTGTGGAATTCTGCAGCAGCAAATTCCACTGCGTCCCCGCAGAATTATTCCACCCGTGCCAAAAGTCCCTAAGGGAACCTTGCTCTGGAGAAGAGATAAGAACTTGTCAGACTAAACTGATTTCAAGCTAACAGTGCAGTCTACTGGAACTTCCTCTGAAAATATAATATATGGGCTGCCATGGTTGTCACTCATTGTACTACAATTTTCCTTTCAGGAATGGAAAAATACTATTGCGCTAGTACTTCACATTTGCCATCTTGTCCCCACCCCATGGCGCCATTATCTAGTCACGCCACTCCTCTAGTGACTAGATATCCAGACTGAAGGCTCACTGCTATGCAGACATATGGGCAGTGGGCATGGTAAAAAGCTGAGGAAGTTTTAGTTTTTGTATCGAAGGTTTATACAAATTTTTTAAACTGATGCTCCATCATTATAGGCCATCGGTATTAGATCACTTATGGTAGCTGTTTGAAGGCGCTTAGTGCTCAGATGAGCACTGTGGCCTCTTCATTGTTTACATTGCTCCATACTGCATAATGCCGTATTTGTAGTAATGGCTGGGTTTTATATTGAAGCTTTGGCCCTTTCAAACAGCTGATCGACAAGATGCTGAGAGTTGGACCCCCACTAATCTATCCTAAAATCATTCCTTGTAATCTATAGCTTTACCTGGCATATCCTGATAAAGTCCAAGCTGCGCAGTGTTAAAAATCACACATTACAAAAATGAATTACATGTAGATTTTAGCTGAGCCCCATACCCGTTGCAGTGGCTGCATGTATTAATTTATGTACACCCACACCTCATTAAAGTATGTTCATACAAGAATTACTGCTGCAGCAGGTGACCAAACTATTTTATTTGCAAAACAAGCAAGTCAAAAACATCACAACAATGTAACAGAGAAGGCGCGCTGCCGTGTGAAAAAATGGGCAGCTTTTAACTGTTGTGTGTTTAAGATATTTCTTAAAACTCCTATTATTCTTCAATGGTAAGCTTTTCTGCAGCAATATATTATAGACTAGGAATATAACATACAAAATGCACCAAAACCTGCAGGTGTCCACAACAGGATGCAAAATCCCGACATAAACAGGTCTAAAATGTTATCTATGCACAAAAAATAGCATGCTACTATAATACATCTGTGAGCTTAATAAGGCTTGATGGTATTAATGTGCATATTACACCTCAGATCTGCAAATATTCTCAATAACTTTCATAAGGATATCTTTTAAATGCCGTAATGATAAAAAGACGGCTTAGTGACAAGTACATTTTACTGACTTCTGTAGAAAAGCATAATACCAGTTATTAGATGGTTAATACTTCAGAAAATTGCGGATGACTTCATAGTGTATAAAGCCTCAGTAATAAACACCAGCAGTAACTATGGCAACTGTACTGATGTCATAAATACCTCAGTCTTTGACATAGAGAACCCTTACAAGAAAACTCAATGACGGCAGAGCATGCGGCCATATGCAGTGTTATGCTTGTTGTGTCTGGAGACATGGAGCTTCACCATCTGTAAGAGAGGAAGGAGACATCAGCCTAGCCAGCCAGATCAGCTAAATTTACCTAGCCAGCCCGATCAACCATTCCCACCAGCCAGATCATGTAAATTATCCCTAGCGATCAATTGGGTGACAGATGCTGCAGCCGGATCTCCGGCACGCCTGCTATTTGCTGCCTGGAGAAGTCACTTTTGGATATCTCCATAAGCCACTCGCAAGGGGCCTCTGCTTTGCCCTTTCCCTCTTTTAATACTGTTTACTTGTAACCTGATGGGTTATTGGAAATATGATAAATTTACAATTCTTGTAACATATGCTGTTATATATTGGCATTAACCCTGTAAGCCCAGAGGGAGGACCATCCTCCAGCCTGTGGTTTCCTCCACAGGGGTTTTTTCTTTCCTGAGTGCTGGACAATGACTCTTCGAGAGTCCGAGGTGCATCATTTTCAGCGTCTTTTTCATTGCAATTGATCTTAAACAGATCTTAACTGATCTTAAATTGGAGACACAATAAAAATATAGTAATGTGATTTGAAGTAAAATTTGGTCTATTTAACACCGAATTAAAGTGTCTGTATATTTATTTCACAGTCTTTGGTTTGGGTGATGTTTGGGACTTCGCATCCATCAAATATTACACAGTGATGATGCCAGACATCCAGCGGGGGCTGTATTATTCAGATACAGGAAACGGGGTGGAGCAGAAACAAGAAGCCTCGCTGCACAATTAACACAAGAACACACATCCTTGGATTAAGGGCCATTTGACGTGGAACATAATCATTCACAAAATTGTTTAAATGACCGAAAATAAATGATAGAGGCAGTGACTGGAAAAGAGGCCTCAGAAGTTACAGGTGAAGAAAGTCATGGAAAAGAAGTTGCAAAGAGTAGCAAAACTGAGTCAGAGGCAGACTCTACAGAAGGACTTGAAGAAAGGCCACTTAAAAAGAAAGCACCAGTTAGTGTTATAGACCAGGAGGAAATTGAGCCTGAGAAAGATGAGGTGGCAGCTAGGAAAATGCCAATGGTAAAAAAAGAGAGACCCCCGAGCCTGGAGTTTTGACCCCGGTGGGATAAAATCTGTGATGCGGCCTATGGCCCTCAGCCTTTATTGGGGAAGGGGGGATATGTAGGAGTGCAGTGTACAGAGGAGCCTGCAGAGGGAGTTAGTCAGGCATTCTGGTATTCTGAGTGTGGCAGGAAGTAAAATAAAAAATCAGTTTCTGTCATACTCAGGAAAAAGAAAGCTGGGTGCTAGCTATAGGGGCGGTGAGAGATGCTGAGTAAGGACTGGGAGCCTGAGGTCCAGTGCAAACCAGTTCTGGGGCCGTTCCTAGTCTTATAGAGGAGGACACCCTCTAGATGCCCAGGTGGGGTTTGTGACGGGAGCTCTATGGGTTATGAACCTTGGACTTTGTGATATACTGGAGTGCTGTTTATGTTTTGCTGTGTTGTGTGCAAAAAATATTGGCAGGTGCCAGATTTAAAAGAATTCCAAGTCTCCTGAGCTGTTTTCTACACGTGTGGTGTCCCATTCCGGACTGAGAGGTCGGCGATCCCCAGTCGAGGAATCCCACTTGCCATAATGTTCACTTTATCTATTACCTCCTTTACTGTTGGTGTATGTGTGAACTTCAATAATGTTGCTATTTCTATCCAAACTATAATTTATTTGTTTATATCTCTGCTGATTTTGAACAGAGTGGTCCAATGGGCTGTCCTATTAGTAAATGACAGTAATTGTTGTATGTTCAGTCATTTGCAGAGAGCTGTCAGTCACTGATAAGACCGTCCATTGGACTACTCCGTTCAGAATGTACAGAGGTTTAAATAAAGTAAAACACAAGTTAGGGTGCATTCAGACGAGCGTAGTTTACATGCTGCTACAGCAACGTCAAAACCACGCTGCTGACATGCAGGAATTCTGTGGTGACCAAGCTGCTCCATGCTCCATGGAGCAGCCTGTTCACATGTCTGTGCTGCGAGCAGAGTGCTGCCACGGCTCCCATAAGAGCCTATAGTAAGCACCATGGACAGCGGCACAACATGGAGCTGACAGGCTAGTTGGCACTTGCTGTCCTATCTTTTTTACCAGCACAGATTCTGCGCTGGTAAAAAAAGCCCTGTGTGAGTGCTTCCATAGCAACCTATTGCTATAGAAGTGTGGTTTACACATTGCTGTAGCAGCGTGTAAACCACGCTCGTCTGAATACACCCTAATACTGAATCTTTTCCCATAAAACTTCATATCAATCTGCTCAACTCCTTCTGCTCTATAATATACTGTCTGTACTTTTGACAGCATGCTCAATATAAGAAATGCCCTTAAAATGTTGACCAGGCAACCTAAACTAATACACCACGCACAATGCACTAAAATTGTATAAAGAGAAATAAAAATGGAAACTGCAAAATTATGTCACACTAAATTAGTCGTTTCTGTAAGGAAATTAAGCTTAATATCTCTTGGGAATCTAAACAAAAATATGTTTTGATCATCCATTAACTAATTGCAAACCACATAATATTACAGAGTAAAAGGTAAGTTGGAAAATATTCAGTATGAAGAAAAGAAAGACGTGCATGTGGGTATTCACACACAATAGCTGTTTCAAACGACTTCTTAACATTGTCAAAATGACGCCTACATTCTCCCAAGCTTACACAAAATGTACTTTCATATTATATTATGCATAGCTGTCAAATGTTCATTTATTACTGGGCGATATTAAGAAGAATCCAGAAGTTTTCACCACTGTTTTAATACTTCTTATATATATTTAGCATGAGCTAAAAGTAAATAATTACAGTAAATATAATAACTATAGACAGCAACGGCCTGCAAATTTAATGATCAGGCATGCCTCTTAAGGAGGGGGAACCAGCATCCTCATACATCACTGATCCAATCTCCTTGACTTGCTCCTCCTCTGCTTTTGGCTGATGTCCCATCTTGAGTGCTAATTTTCTTCCACAATGCCCTCCACTCCAGAACAGGAAATTATATACAATTTAGCACCTGGCCTCTTGAAACGCCTATAGAACATCGATGAAAGTTGTGATGTTTTGTGCAATCCCCGTGATCACAGCTTGCACACATTGCTACCGATATGCTAAAGTCAGGAGAGTGGTTGGCTCTGAAGAAGAGGTTACTGTACGTCAGTCAAAGTCTTACAAGCCATCCTCTGTTCCCACCACCACATCTTCATGTTAAAGGGCTGATGCGGATGTGAACTTTGAAAAACCTTCAATTACTGTAGCTAGAAATGTGTTTATTAGTGGTTGCCTTGTTCATTAACTGCTTCTTTGCAGCTGCCTAATTATGGTCACCATTGCGCACACCCCTTCTCCACCCCATACCACTCAGCCCTCATACTACATTTAATTATACCTCTCTCTTGCAAACCTGCTATTCTCACCTGAAGAAAACCAAAATGTTAGGTGCAGCTGCACAAAAGCATAATGTACTAAATCATTCAACTTCCCTATCTTTAGGGATATAAAATCAAATATTTCAGCATTGAAATATGCACCTTTCGATAACAATAGAAATGGACAGAACACCAGATGTTCATTGTTGAGTGAATGAATACGGCCCTATCATTGAGCTAAGAGCTGGCAATTAAATCACTGCAATAGCACTGAAGAATGTGCTTTAAAGGTTACTCTACCTGAACTAATGGGCGACCACTGTAGTAAGCACAGCTGCTTGCGAATACATAAACAGCACCAGCACATTCTTAATTCTAACATGAATTCGAAAATTATGAAATATGTCTACATAACTTTCCGTGTTTAACAAAAGCAATGCGAGAGAAAGAAATCATGTCTACAACCACAAAACGTCTGTAAGACATTGCATAAATTGGCCTAAACAATGAATTTGGGGATGGGCAGTTTCTTAGCAACAGACGGTTATATTGCTGGCTGGAGGCTGTTTACAGTGAATACAATATTTTGCAAAGTATTCTGTCTTGTAGAAAACCTGTTCAAGTAGTTTTCAGGTCAAGTACAAAAAAACATTAAGTTTCCCATATAATGGCAAATTACATCGGATTGTTTTAATTGCAAAAAAATAATCTTAACAAGGTTGGCTTACATTACTACAACATATTCCCCCTGTTCAGACTGGCATACAAGTTATGACCCATACACAAGGCAACATTGCATGCACAGAACTTGTATGACAGCATACAAAACCCAACAGTGTGCTTAGCACTCGTGTTGAGCAATTATTGAACTATTCGGGTCGGGTCAGATGGCATGGTCTCCGCTTGTAAGCCCCTGTCATGTGCAGTACCTATGTTTAGGTCCTGTTGCCTTAGGTAGCAGGATGTAAATTAATGTCCTGTGTCGTTTAGGGTTTACTGTTCCTAAAAAGCGGAAAATTTGAAAAATCCCTTTCCAGGGATCAGAAGAAGTGCATAAGGGTAATGTGGTAAGCATTCACCCGTCTATACTACTAGAAGACCCTATTTTTCAGTGTTAAACTAATCTATAAAAGAGAATTAAAATCACAGAGGTGAGGGGGAACACAAAAACATATTTCATTGGAAAAGAGCCAAAAATGCAATACCTGATAAGGTGCAGAGCAGGCACAATCACCGCTATAGGTCGGCAGTGGACATTTTAGCTACTCTGGTTTATAGTCTGGCTTGCTGCATATTGTTAGGTTTTACGGCCATTGTGCTGACCCTACGGCCATTGTGCCGACCCTACGGCCATTGTGCCGGTCTTATGGCGATTGTGCCTGTTCTGCACCTCATCAGGTATTGCATTTTTGACTCTTTTCCAGTGAAATAATCTATAAAAGAGCCCCCGCTTTTAAGAATATATTACCTCTCATATCCTAAAAACAAATGGATAACTGCAAATGTTCATGAATACACCAACCCCTAGCCTACCAATAAGATTTCAAACCCTGGATCTTGTTCAGATCAGGTGGCTTCTTGAAAGTGTTGCTTGTCTATAGGGGATAATGTTAAAACGGTCACTACTGGTGAGGACATTATTATTAAGGATTAGAGATGAGCGAGCATACTCGCTAAGGGCAATTACTCTCCCTCTCTCCCCCCCCCCCCACTCCCCCTGCTTACTGCCGCAACTCACCTCTTACCCATGCCGGCAGCCGAACTTTTTCTTCCGAGCAGGCAGGTACTCGCTAAGGACAATGCTCAATCGAGCAATTGTCCTTAGCGAGTATGCTAGCTCATCTCTATTAAGGATCACATGACCTGTATCACATGACCACTTCACATGACCTAAACAGTAGTGTGTCTGCTGCAGTGCACTGGTGAGTTACAATATGTTGGCCAGACTATTCAGACCCTTAGGGAGCATCTTAATAATATCTATCACGGCTTTATGCAACGTAGCCCACCATTTCAAATTAATACATGGGAGAACTGAAGTGGTCAGGTAGTGATCCCACTGGAAATTGTGAGAGGGCCTTATAAACAAATTTGCCAAAGAGATGTTTTATATCTTTCATTTTAGGTCTTTCGCTCTCCCTGGCCTTAAGGAGGCCTTGGAAAATCTGGATTAGTTTAATCTTTTAGGTGCATATATGATGTACATATATTTTATTATATTTATCTACATGTTTTATATTTAACTTTTTTAAAATCTTGGGTAGTTGCTTTTAATATCATTTATTCACCAGAAGTAGAGATGAGCGAGCACCAAAATGCTCGGGTGCTCGTTACTCGAGTCAAACTTTCAGTGATGCTCGAGAGCTCGTTTCGAGTAATGAACCCCATTGAAGTCAATGGGCGACTCGAGCATTTTTGTATATGACTGGTGCTCTGCTATGGTTTTCATTTGTGAAAATCTTAGCAAATCACCAAAGTCATGTAAAAAACACAGAAATGGATAGGGCAGGCAAGTAGCAACATGCAGGGCTGCATTTCGGGCTCCGATGTCTCACTATAATAGTGGCAAGAGTGAGACCCCCCCGCACTGTCAGCATAACGATCGTTCTTTTCTGCCACAGCTGTAACAGCTGTGGCAGAGAAGAACGATGTTAGCCCATTAAATTCAATGGAGCCGGCAATACAGCCGGCTCCATTGAAAGCAATGGGCTGCCGGCGAGCGCGGGATGAATTTTCGGGAAGGGCTTAAAAATATAAGCCCTTACCTGAAAAAGAAAGACTTTAGTGTAAAAAAGAATAAAAATGCAGGCATTCTCTTCAATGGAGCCGCTGCTGCTGCCGGCGACCCCATTGAAGACAATGGTCCGCTGGCACACCTGAATTCTTTTTCAGGGAAGGACTTTACATATAAGCCATTCCCTGAAAATGAATTAAAAGTGATTTAAAAAACAAAAAAAATAGATACTCACCTCCCTTTAGCTGCCGCACAGCCACGTCTTCTCCTGCTGTCCCCTGCACTGTGGTGCTGAACTGCTGTCATTCAGCTGAGAGCTGTGCTGAGCCAATCAGAGGCAACACTCACTCACCCATTCATGAATTCATGAATGGGTGTGAGTGAGATCTGCCTCTGATTGGCTCAGCGCTGAGCCAATCAGGGGGCAGGTCTGACTCACACCCCCTTCACACCCACTGCAGGCCAGCCGCGCTGAACTCCATTTGCCGGGACAAGGTGAGTATATATATATTTTTTATTTTTACACATTTCTGGATGAATTGCAGGGAAGGGCTTATATATTTAAGCCCTTCCCGACAATTTATCCCGCGATCGCCGGCAGCCCATTGCTTTCAATGGAGCCGGCTGTATTGCTGGCGCCATTGAATTCAATGGTCAGTGCTTGTTTAATCGAGACGAGTACGGCGTGGTGCTCGTCTCGAGTAACGAGCATCTCGAGCACCCTAATACTCGAACGAGCATCAAGCTCGGACGAGTATGCTCGCTCATCTCTAACCAGAAGCATTTAGGAAGTATAGCCAATAGTACTATAAGGCAGGATACTTAATTTCCATTGATCCCAGATCAGTAAATTAACCAATTAACATTATTCTATATGGAAGTGGGGATGATATCTATTGCAGTATACCCATGCTATATACTTATAAAGCCATCCAATAAACTCAGTCTCTTTGATTTCTGCGGTTAGGGTTTCATTATTACTATTATTACTGTTTTATCAACATCAAATTTTTATTTATATCAATATTTTATAAAGTCGGTGAAAATTTATCAAGTTTTAGTGAACCCCTTCTTTTGGGATTTTATGTATTTTATACCCTCTCTTAATGTACATATATTTATTGTATGATGGATTTAGGATAATCTTATATTGTTAAATGTTTTAAATTTGTTGTCTACCAATCATTATTTTGTATATTTTACACCCCCTGCTGAGTAATGTAATCAGGGTGATTTTCTGTCATGTGACTGAGCTTGTGATCCATTACATTAAAGGGGTTGTCCCGCGAAAGCAAGTGGGTCTATACACTTCTGTATGGCCATATTAATGCACTTTGTAATGTACATTGTGCATTAATTATGAGCCATACAGAAGTTATAAGAAATTTTTCACTTACCTGTTCCGTTGCTAGCGTCCTCGTTTCCATGGAGCCGTCTAATTTTCAGCGTCTAATCGCCAGATTAGACGCGCTTGCGCAGTCCGGGTCTTCTGCTTTTCTCAATGGGGCCGCTCGTGCCGGAGAGCGACTCCTTGTAGCTCCGCCCCGTCACGTGCCGATTCCAGCCAATCAGGAGGCTGGAATCGGCAATGGACCGCACAGAAGCCCTGCGGTCCACCGAGGGAGAAGATCCCGGCGGCCATCTTCAGCAGATAAGTAAGAAGTCACCGGAGCGCGGGGATTCAGGTAAGCGCTGTCCGGTGTTCTTGTTTAACCCCTGCATCGGGGTTGTCTCCCGCCGAACGGGGGGGCTGTTGAAAAAAAAAAAAACCCGTTTCGGCGCGGGACAACCCCTTTAAGGATTTCTCTTTAAATGGAGGTACATTGCAATTATAATCTTTACCGTACATTTTTAGTGTTTGTGCCCTTGAGGAAGGTGATTTATTTTATTGTTTCCCAGAAACAAGTTGAGAGACCAATAAGGTTCTGGCACATGGATGTTAATATTTTCAACTTCTTTCACTGAATCAGAGCCATCCTGGACATCCTGGAGGTCCATGGGTGTGTGAAGTTTTTCTTCCCCTCCCCACCTCTGAGTGAGTGACCATGTTTATTAGTAAATTACCAACCATTCCTGAACATCTACTTAAAGGGGTTGTCCCGCAAAATGAAGTAAAGGTAAAGACTTCTGTATGGCCATATACATGCACTTTGTAATATACATCGTGCATTAAATATTGGCCATACAGAAGTTATATACTTACCCCCCTGTGTTGGCGTCCCCGTCTCCATGGCGCCGACCAAATGCTTTGCCCCGCTCGATTAGACGCGCTTGCGCAGTCTGCCTCTTCTGTCCCATTGAAGGGGCCGCTCCAGCGTGCTCACGCCGCACAGCTGGTCTGCGCATGCAACTCACTAATGTGAAGCCCGTGTGGACTGACAGCATGGGTGGCTCCCTGGAACCCACCGGCAGCACATAAATAAATCCCATTGCAGTGCCCTGAACAGCAGAGCTAACGTCAGATTAAATACAGGTGGGCTTCGGCCAAGAATGTTTTCATTGTTGGAGGAGGAGGACGGTGATGTTTTTGAGGCAGTACGTGTCCTGTCCCCGTGTCCGTGGTTATATGCACCTTACCAGTAACCGCGTTGGTGGGATAGTGGTCGCGACTGTGGATCTATTAGTGCGGTTTTATTCCGTTGTTTTTTTTTCGGAATGTGGCCAGGATTAAAGGGGTTGTCCCGCGCCGAAACGGGTTTTTTTTTTTCAATAGCCCCCCCGTTCGGCGCGAGACAAACCCGATGCAGGGTTTTAAAAAAAAAAAACCGCATAGTACTTACCTGAATCCCCGCGCTCCGGTGACTTCTTACTTACCTTGCGAAGATGGCCGCCGGGATCTTCACCCACGGTGGACCGCAGGTCTTCTCCCATGGTGCACCGTGGGCTCTGTGCGTTCCATTGCCGATTCCAGCCTCCTGATTGGCTGGAATCGGCACACGTGACGGGGCGGAGCTACGAGGAGCAGCTCTCCAGCACGAGCGGCCCCATTCAGAAGGGAGAAGACCGGACTGCGCAAGCGCGTCTAATCGGGAGATTAGACGCTGAAATTAGACGGCACCATGGAGACGAGGACGCTAGCAACGGAACAGGTAAGTGAATAACTTCTGTATGGCTCATATTTAATGCACGATGTATATTACAAAGTGCATTAATATGGCCATACAGAAGTGTATACCCCCACTTGCTTTCGCGGGACAACCCCTTTAAGTGGGCCGTGGTGGGGGGGCTTTCTTATTGTGTCGTTTAGGGTGAAATTCTTGGACTGCCGCCAGACGGACCACTGCGAAAGCATTTGCCAAGAATGTTTTCATTGTTGGAGGAGGAGGATGGGGAAGTTTTTGAGGTAGTACGTGTCCTGTCCCCATGTCTGTGGTTATATGCACCTTCCCAGTGACCACGTCGCTGAAAAGTTGTCGCGCCTGGGGAACCTAGTAGCGTAGCCTCACCACCATCATGTCTTTGGGAAGCCTCCGATTCCACTACCCTGTAACATTGCAGTAGCAGCAGTATAGGCAGAGCCGAGAATTAGTAACATTTCAGCGGTAAGAGTATGCACAAACACCTGTAACATTTCATTGGCAGCAGTGACGACAGGCCCCACTAACATTTCATTTGCAGCAGTATACACAGACCCCAGTAACATTTCAGTAGTATCTGTATAGACAGACCCCAGTAACAGTTCAGTAGTATAAGTCTAGAAAGACCCCAGTAACATTTCAGTTCCAGCAGTATTGACAGACCCCAGTAACATTTCAGTAGTATCAGTTGCGACATGCCCCAGTCACATTTCAGTTCCAGCAGTGCAGACAGACCCCAGTAACAGTAACGTTGAAGCAGTATGGGCAAATCAGCAGATAAACATTTCCCTGGCAGCAGTGTAGGGAGAGCAAAGGTTTTGTAACATTTCAGTAGTAGCAGTATAGTCAGACCCCAGTAACAGTAACGTAGAAGCAGTATGGGCAGAGCCCACTATTAGTTACATTTCTGTTATAGCAGTATAGACCTGCCCCAGTAACATTTCTGTTGAAGCATTATGGGCAGAGCCCAGTATTAGTAAAATTACAGTAGTAACAGTATACACCAACCAAGGTAACATTTCAGGAGCAGAAGTATCGGCAGACCGAAGTAACATTTCTGTTGCTGAAGTATAGTCAGACCCCTGTAGCATTACTGTGGCAGAAGTATAGGTAGGCAGAACAGAGTTACATTTCTGTAGCAAAAGTGTAGGCCAACCCCAGACACAGTCGTGTACCATGAGTGCAGGCGAAGCCCATAAAAATTACTTTGATTACATTTTATGCGAGGGCCCGGAAAATTGGTGTACCGACAGTACAAATGTACCCCAGAAAAATTGCCCATGCCCAACCCAGAGGGCAGGTGAAACCCATTAATTGCTTAGCGTTCTGTGGCTTAATTTTTAACTAGGCCTGGAGGCAGCCCAGTCTAAAAAACAATTAGTTCAGGTGGAAGTTTCAATGCTTTAATGAGAATTGAAACAGATAAATATTATTTAGAAAAGTTATATGAGCCTTTTGGCCCACAGAAAAATTGCCCATTCGCGGTGATTACAAGAGGTTTCAGGAGGAAGTGCCGGAGGAGGAGGACGAATATCATACACAGATTGACAAAGTTCTTTAGGTAGCGCTGCTGTCCGCTGGTGGAGAAGAGAAGTCTGGGGAAGTCCAGTGTAAGCCTATCGGCGCTGTCAGTTGACAGGCGGGTACGCTTGTCCGTGATGATTCCCCCAGCTGCACTAAACACCCTCTCTGACAAGACGCTAGTCGCAGGGCAAGCCAACACCTCCAGGGCATACAGCGCGAGTTCGGGCCACGTGTCCAGATTTGACACCCAGTAGTTGTAAGGAGCACAGGCGTCACGGAGGACGGTGGTACGATCCGCTACGTACTCCCTCACCATCTTGCACCACAGTGCTCCCTCCGACTCAGCCTGGACTGGGGAGGTGTGAGACAGTCTTGCTGGGGAGCCATAAAGCTGCCAAAGGCCTTGGAGAGTGTTCCCCTGCCTGCGCTGAACATGCTGCCTGATCTCCGCGCCTCCCCTTCTACTTGGCCCTCGGAACTGCGCCTTCTGCCACTAGCGCTGTCAGATGGGAAGTTTACCATCAGTTTGTCCACCAGGGCCCTGTGGTATTGCATCACTCTCAAACCCCTTTCATCTTCGGGAATGAGAGTGGCAAGGTTCTCCTTATACCGTGGGTCAAGCAGTGTGTACACCCAGTAATCCGTAGTGGCCAGAATGCGTCCAACAAGAGGGTCACGAGAAAGGCATCCTAACATAAAGTCAGCCATGTGTGCCAGGGTACCTGTACGCAACATATGGCTGTCCTCACTAGGTAGATCACTTTGAGTATCCTCCTCCTCCTCCTCAGGCCATACACGCTGAATGGAGAGGCAAGCAGCATGGGTACCCTCTGCAGTGGGCCCAGCTGTCTCCTCCTCCTCAGGCTCCTCCCCCTCCCCCTCCGGCGCTGAGATATAGACATGAGGGTGCTCTGACTATCCAGCGACATACTGTCTTCCCCCGCCTCCATTTCCGCTTGCAAAGCATCAGCCTTTATGCTTTGCAGGGAACTTCTCAATAGGCATAGCAGGGGAATGGTGACGCTAATGATTGCAGCATCGCCGCTCACCATCAGGGTGGACTCCTCAAAGTTTCCAAGGACCTGGCAGAGATCTGCCATCCAGGCCCACTCCTCTGTAAAGAATTGAGGAGGCTGACTCCCACTTCGCCGCCCATGATGGAGTTGGTATTCCACTATAGCTCTACGCTGCTCATACTGCCAGGACAGCATGTGAAGCGTAGAGTTCCACCGTGTGGGCACGTCGCAAAGCAGTCGGTGCACTGGCAGATTAAACCGATGTTGCAGGGTGCGCAGGGTGGCAGTGTCCGTGTTGGACTTGCGGAAATGTGCGCTGACCCGGCGCACCTTGCCGAGGAGGTCTGACAAGTGTGGGTAGCCTTTCAGAAACCGCTAAACCACCAAATTAAATACGTGGGCCAGGCATGGCACGTGCGTGAGGCTGCCGAGCTGCAGAGCCGCCACCAGGTTACAGCCGTTGTCCCACATGACCATGCCCAGTTGGAGGCTCAGTGGCGAAAGCCAGCGGTCGGTCTGCTCTGTCAGACCGTGCAATAGTTCGTGGGCCGTGTGCCTCTTCTCTCCTAAGCTGAGTAGTTTCAGCACGGCCTGCTGACGCTTGCCCACCGCTGTGCTGCCGCGCGACTCCGACTGCTGACGACGTGCTGCTGCTGACAAGTCTTGATTGCGAGGTAGAGGTTGCATTGGAGGAGGAGGAGGAGTAGGTGGAGGAGGAAGGTTTAGTGGAGGTGGCATACACCGCCGCAGATACCAGCACCGATCTGGGGCCCGCAATTCTGGGGGTGGGTTGTACATGAGCGGTCCAAGGCTCTGACTCGGTCCCAGCCTCCACTAAATTCACCCAATGTGCCGTCAGGGAGATATAGTGGCCCTGCCCGCCTGTGCTTGTCCACGTGTCAGTTGTTAAGTGGACCTTGCCAGTAACCGAGTTGGTGAGGGCGCATACGATGTTGCGTGAGACGCGGTCATGCAGGGCTGGGACGGCACATCGTGAAAAATAGTCGCGACTGGGGACAGAGTAGCGCAGGGCTACCGCCGCCATCATGTTTTTGAACGCCTCAGTTTCCACCAGCCTGTAGGGGAGCATCTCCAGGCTGATCAATTTGGCAATGTGGACATTTAAAGCTTTTACTCCAACAATTCTTTTAGCGACAGCTGGACGCTGCGCTAAGAGACATTGCTGGATGGGGCCGAGGACAGCGGAGGTGAGGGTGTGGGTCCAGGCCAGGAGATGGTCGTGCCTGTGTCGTGAGAGGTGGGTTGGATCTCAGTGGCAGGTTGGGGCCCAGGGGGAGAGGCAGTGGCGGAAGCTGGAGGCGGTGAATAGCCTTCGTCCCACCTTGTGGGGTGCTTGGTCATCATATGCCTGCGCATCCTGGTGGTGGTGAGGCTGCTGGTGGTGGCTCCCTGGCTGATCTTGGTGCGACAAAGGTTGCACACCACTGTTCGTTAGTTGTCCGCCGTCTCAGTGAAAAACTGCCACACCTTAGAGCACCTTGGCCTCTGCACGGTGGCTTGGCGCAAGGGGGTGCTTTGGGAAACAGCTGGTGGATTATTCGCTCTTGCCCTGCCTCTACCCCTGGCCACCCCACTGCCTCTTCCAACCTGTCCGGCGGCTGCAATTGCCTCCCCCTCTGAAGACCAGTCCTCAGTTGGCTTATCACACCAGGTGGGGTCAGTCACCTCATTGTCCAGCGGCTCTTCCTCCGAATCCTCTGTGCGCTCCTCCCTCGGACTTACTGCCCTTACAACTACCTCACTGGTAGACAACTGTGTCTCATCGTCATCGTCCTCCTCACCCACTGAAAGCTCTTGAAACAGTTGCCGGAAGTCCCCAGCCTCATCCCCGGACCCCGGGACCTTTCCAAAGGTTGGGCATCAGTCACGATAAACTCCTCCGGTGGGAGAGGAACCATTGCTGCCCAATCTGGGCAGGGGCCCGAGAACAGTTCCTGGGAGTCTGCCTGCTCCTCAGAATGTGTCATTTTCATGGAGTGAGGAGGCTGGGAGGAAGGAGGAGCAGCAGCCAGAGGATTCAGAGTTGCAGCAGTGGACGGCGTAGAAGACTGGGTGGTCGATAGATTGCTGGATGCACTTTCTGCCATCCACGACAGGACCTGCTCACACTGCTCATTTTTTAATAAAGGTCTACGACGTGGACCCAAAAATTGCGATATGAAGCTGGGGACCCCAGAAACTGTCCTCTCTCCTACTCCTGCAGCAGCCGGCTGCGATTCACCTGGACCAGGAACTCGTCCTATGCCCACACCCTCACTTGGGACTCCGCATCCTCGACCGCGTCCACGTCCTCTGCCCCTACCCCTACCCCTCAGCATGCTGGATTAAGAATCGAGCAGAGACAGAGCGGTGTAAAAATGTTTGTGAATTATTGCCGTGCAGTTGGTGGCTGCCAGCGGTAATATAACGCAAATTGAAGCCAGAGATAAAATTATAAGGAAGGCTGCACTTAGGCCTTGCTGTGAACTATTCAGTTTGGATGGACGTGAAGTCCCACAGGCCATGCAGGCAAATACACTGGGTCACCGGTAGCCGTAAAGAGGATTCCTTTTTGAAATCACCTTATTTTTCTATGCAATGCAGGCTGAGGCTATGCAGTGTGTATTGCACTTTCAATCTATGGGCGTCGGGCAAACCGTGCACTTGTGAGACAGCACACTTATAACAGAGAGCATTGTAGAAAATGTGTGGTTTCTTGGCATACACTTAGAGGCCGACTGAACTGACGCAACTCAAAGTGCAGACAGAAAAATGTTTAAATGAAGGCTGCACGCAGGCTCTGCTGTGCAACACAGAGGTACTACAACTCCCAGCAACCACGGAGTTAAATGCACACGGTCACAGGTTGCACTAAGAAGAACAGTTGGGGTTCTTGTAGACAGGATTCTACACTACCACTGTCCCTGCCTGACCAATACTGCCCCTATACTCAAGTACAGACTGCTGCCTGAGAACGCTATAGCCTGCACGCCCGATATACATAAAAAAAATTGTGCAAAACTGCTCACAGCAGCCACAACAGTAATGCACTAGGTGAGCTGTGGCCCTAAGAAGGACCGTTGTGGTTCTTGAAGACGCTAACACTGTCCCTATAACAGCAGCAGCAGCACTTTCCCTGATCTCTCTTAGAGTGTGTCTGTGGCGAGCCGCGGGCGGGGCTGATTTAAATACTTGGGGGTAACTTGATCTCGCCAGCCACTCACTGCAGGGGGGTGGGATAGGGCTGGAACGTCACAGGAGGAAGTTGTAATGCCTTCCCTGTCTTTCTATTGACCAGAAAAGGGCGCAAATTTCTCAGGGAAGGAAATGTAATTGAGTCGAGTGCCATGTGGTGCTCGTCTCGAGTAACGAGCATCTCGAACACCCTAATGCTCGAACGAGCACCAAGCTCAGACGTGTGCGCTCGCTCATCTCTAGGCATGAGTCTTTTCTGAGCACAGTAATAAGAATATTTTCTTGTAATTAAGCTACATGGCACTCCATTATACAACAATGCCCTCTTTTTGATCATTCGATCTTGAAAAAAAAGAAATTGGGGCTTTATCCAGCTCAAGCATCATTTCTTGCACCAGAAAACTGTTGAAATTGTCTTGATAAATATGTCCCATTGTGTATAGAGTGTCATATTGTGCTACTGTCTACCAGAAAATATCTGACCACACCATTGTGTGAATTCACTCAGTGACCCAGTATCATATTCTGCAAAACTTCTTTCAATTCTGCATGTGTTTTTGACTGTTTAGTAAGGGCGCCCACCCACTGGCGTTTGCGATATTCGTGCGTGAAGAACGCAGCGTTTTCGCGGCGTTTTTCCCGCGTTTTCCGCGCGTTTTTCGCAGCGTTTTCGCGGCTTTTCCATTAATTTCCATTGACTTTCATGGGTGCATTAGGAGAAAAATAAGGACACATATGCAACTGACAGTTCCTATGTTAAAAAACGCAACGCAACGCAAAAAAAACCGCCAGTGGACAGGAGTACATTCAATTCTAATTGCTCTTGAGAAAAAAACGCAAAACGCAAAGAAAAAAAAATCGTCAGTGGGTGGGCGCCCTAACGGGTCGTAAATGCAGCCGGTTTCAGATTTTCCAAATTAAATATCAGTGTATTTGAAAGTAAAATGGAGAAAAAAATATTTAAAGGCTGACTAGTTTGTAATGTTCAGCTTCCCTGTTTTGATGTGCTATGACTGTGTGTCTGTTGAGTTCACTACTTACATTTCTTTACACCAGCCAGTAGCATTTTCTTACTAGCTATCCCTCCCCAGGGTCATTATCAGAATTTGCATGTTGGCATTGTGTGTGAATATCATGGGCATGTGATCCCAAAAATTATTCTGCAAACTTTGTATATTGTAGATTCTTAAAGAAAAACTCTGGGCAACTTTCTGGAGTTAAGAGACCCTTGGCCAGAGTTACTTTTATCACTCTTGTCCCCTAGATGAAAGCTTCCAAGTTTCTTAGTATGCTATAAGTCCTTAACACCACATGACATAACAAAATGATTGCTTGTCATTGGGCTGTGCAAGAGTAGTTGCCAAAATAGTTTCCCCTTCTTTGACATCACTTCCTGCTCTGCCATTATTGGCTGAAGCTTTACTTCACAAACTTCCTGTTCTGCTTGCACCCTGCATAGTGGTAATAATGAGATCTCTCTACTGGCTTTCAAGTAGTTTCTGCTTTCAAGTCTAAATAGAGTAAAAATAACCATCTGAGATGGAACAGGTATTATGGGCACAGTGCATATAATAAAAGATAGTCTTTTTCATGAAAAATAGATGCACAATGACTAGAGATGAGCGAACGTACTCGTCCGAGCTTGATACTCGTTCGAGTATTAGCGTGTTCGAGATGCTCGTTACTCGAGACGAGTACCACGCGATGTTCGAGTTACTTTCACTTTCATCTCTGAGACGTTAGCGCGCTTTTCTGGCCAATAGAAAGACAGGGAAGGCATTACAACTTCCCCCTGCGACGTTCAAGCCCTATACCACCCCCCTGCAGTGAGTGGCTGGCGAGATCAGGTGTCACCCGAGTATATAAATCGGCCCCTCCCGCGGCTCGCCACAGATGCATTATGACAGAGATCAGGGACATTGCTGCTGGTGCCGGAGCTGCTATAGGGAGAGCGTTAGGAGTTATTTTAGGCTTCAAGAACCCCAACGGTCCTTCTTAGGGCCACATCTAACCGCGTGCAGTAGTGTGGAGGCTGCTTTTTGCAGTGTTGCACTTTTTTTTTTGTATATCGGCCTTGCAGAGCATTGTAGTAATTTTACATTGTCCAGGGCCAGTAGTGGTGAGGCAGGGACAGAAGACATATTTAGTGTATATGGGCAGTGGGCCTTTCCAAAAACATTTGGGAAAAAAAATGTATTTGGGCTGCCTGTGACCGTCCTCAGTGTACTGGGTCTCTGCTGGGGGTAGTTGTCCTAATTCATACGCAGCCAGCTAAGTGTTACAGCAGGCTTGCGCAAAATTCTTTCCTGCCTCTGTGTTGCCTCTTACATCACCGCTGTATTCCTGTCCACAAGTGTACTGGGTCTCTGCTGGGGGTAGTTGTCCTAATTCATACGCAGCCAGCTAAGTGTTACAGCAGGCTTGCGCAAAATTCTTTCCTGCCTCTGCTGTGCGTTCCGTAAGCGAAGTCAGCCTCCAACCACAGGCCAATAAGCAGCACATTTAATTACAGCGTTCTGTTTCTGCACTACTGGTAACACAGCATGCTGAGGGGTAGGAGTAGGCCTAGAGGACGTGGACGCGGGCGAGGACGCGGAGGCCCAAGTCAGGGTGTGGGCACAGGCCGAGCCAGTGCGGTGGCCAGGGGTAGAGGCAGGGCCAGACCGAATAATCCACCAACTGTTTCCCAAAGCGCCCCCTCGCGCCATGCCACCCTGCAGAGGCCAAGGTGCTCTTAGGTGTGGCAGTTTTTCACAGAGATGCCTGACGACTGACGAACAGTGGTGTGCAACCTTTGTCGCGCCAAGATCAGCTGGGGAGCCACGAAAACCAGCATGCGCAGGCATATGATGGCCAAGCACCCCACAAGGTGGGACGAAGGCCGTTCACTGCCTCCGGTTTGCACCACTGCCTCTCCCCCTGTGCCCCAACCAGCCACTGAGATCCAACCCCCCTCTGAGGACACAGGCACGAGTGCCTACCGGCCTGCACCCACACCCTCACCTCCGCAATCCTCGGCCCCATCCAGCAATGTCTCTCAGCGCAGCGTCCAGACGTCGCTAGCGCAACTGTTTGAGCGCAAGTACGCCGCCACGCACCCGCACGCTCAAGCGTTAAACGTGCACATAGCCAAATTGATCAGCCTGGAGATGCTGCAGTATAGGCTTGTGGAAACGGAGGCTTTCAAAAGCATGATGGCGGCGGCGGCCCCGCGCTACTCGGTTCCCAGTCGCCACTACTTTTCCCGATGTGCCGTCCCAGCCCTGCATGACCACGTCTCCCGCGCCCTCACCAACGCGGTTACTGCCAAGGTCCACTTAACAACGGACACGTGGACAAGCACAGGCGGGCAGGGCCACTATATCTCCCTGACGGCACATTGGGTGAATTTAGTGGAGGCTGGGACAGAGTCAGAGCCTGGGACCGCTCACGTCCTACCCACCCCCAGAATTGCGGGCCCCAGCTCGGTGCTGGTATCTGCGGCGGTGTATGCTTCCTCCACTAAACCACCCTCCTCCTCCAACGCAACCTCTGTCTCGCAATCAAGATGTGTCAGCAGCAGCAGCACGTCGCTACCAGTCGGTGTCGCGCGGCGTGGCAGCACAGCGGTGGGCAAGCGTCAGCAGGCCGTGCTGAAACTACTCAGCTTAGGAGAGAAGAGGCACACGGCCCACGAACTGCTGCAGGGTCTGACAGAGCAGACCGACCGCTGGCTTTCGCCGCTGAGCCTCCAACCGGGCATGGTCGTGTGTGACAACGGCCATAACCTGGTGGCAGCTCTGCAGCTCGGCAGCCTCACGCACGTGCCATGCCTGGCCCAAGTCTTTAATTTGGTGGTTCAGCGCTTTCTGAAAAGCTACCCACACTTGTCATACCTGCTCGGAAAGGTGCGCCGGATCAGCACACATTTCCGCAAGTCCAAGACGGACGCTGCCACCCTGCGGACCCTGCAACATCGGTTTAATCTGCCAGTGCACCGACTGCTGTGCGACGTGCCCACACGGTGGAACTCTACGCTCCACATGTTGGCCAGACTCTATGAGCAGCGTAGAGCTATAGTGGAATACCAACTCCATCATGGGCGGCATAGTGGGAGTCAGCCTCCTCAATTCTTTACAGAAGAGTGGGCCTGGTTGGCAGCCATCTGCCAGGTCCTTGGAAACTTTGAGGAGTCTACCCAGATGGTGAGCGGGGATGCTGCAATCATTAGCGTCACCATTCCTCTGCTATGCCTCTTGAGAAGTTCCCTGCAAAGCATAAAGGCAGAGGCTTTGCGCTTGGAAACGGAGGCGGGGGAAGACAGTATGTCGCTGCATAGTCAGAGCACCCTCATGTATATATCTCAGCGCGTTGAGGAGGAGGGGGAGGAGCATGAGGAGGAGGGAAAAGAGACAGCTTGGCCCACTGCTGAGGGTACCCATGCTGCTTGCCTGTCATCCTTTCAGCGTGTATGGCCGGAGGAGGAGGAGGATCCTGAAAGTGATCTTCCTAGTGAGGACAGCCATGTGTTGCATACAGGTACCCTGGCACACATGGCTGACTTCATGTTAGGATGCCTTTCTCGAGACCCTCGCGTTACACGCATTCTGGCCACTACAGATTACTGGGTGTACACACTGCTCGACCCACAGTATAAGGAGAACCTTTCCACTCTCATACCCGAAGAGGAAAGGGGTTCGAGAGTGATGCTATACCACAGGACCCTGGCGGACAAACTGATGGTAACATTCCCATCCGACAGCGCTGGTGGCAGAAGGTGCAGTTCCGAGGGCCAGGTAGCAGGGGAGGCGCAGAGATCAGGCAGCATGTACAGCGCAGGCAGGGGAACATTCTCCAAGGCCTTTGCCAGCTTTATGGCTCCCCAGCAAGACTGTGTCACCGCTCCCCAGTCAAGGCTGAGTTGGCGGGAGCACTGTAAAAGGATGGTGAGGGAGTACGTAGCCGATCGCACGACCGTCCTCGGTGACGCCTCTGCCCTCTACAACTACTGGGTGTCGAAGCTGGACACGTGGCCTGAACTCGCGCTGTATGTCCTGGAGGTGCTTGCTTGTCCTGCGGCTAGCGTCTTGTCAGAGAGGGTGTTTAGTGCGGCTGGGGGAATCATCACGGATAAGCGTACCCGCCTGTCAACCGACAGTGCCGACAGGCTTACACTCATCAAGATGAACAAAGCCTGGATTTCCCCAGACTTCTCTTCTCCACCAGCGGACAGCAGCGATACCTAAGCAATACGTAGGCTGCACCCGCGGATGGAAGCATCGTTCTCTATCACCATCAAAAACGGGGACCTTTTTGCTTCATCAATCTGTGTATTCTATTCATCCTCCTCCTCCTGCTCCTCCTCCTGAAACCTCACGTAATCACGCCGAACGGGCAATTTTTCTTAGGCCCACAAGGCTCAGTCATATAATTTTTGTAAACAATTTTTATACGTTTCAATGCTCATTAAAGCGTTGAAACTTTCACCTGAACCAATTTTTATTTTAACTGGGCTGCCTCCAGGCCTAGTTACAAATTAAGCCACATTAACCAAAGCGATTAATGGGTTTCACCTGCCCTCTTGGTTGGGCATGGGCAATTTTTCTGAGGTACATTAGTACTGTTGGTACACCAATTTTTTTGGGGCCCTCGCCTACAGTGTAATCCAATTAATTTTTTGCCCACCTGCATTAAAGCTGACGTTACATCAGCTGTGATGGGCAATGCAATGGGATATATTTATGTACCGCCGGTGGCTTCCTGGCACCCACCCATGCTGTGGGTCCACAGGGAGTTGTAACTGCATGTGTCTACTTCTAAAGAACCCCAGTCTGACTGGGGCATGCAGTGTGGGCTGAAGCCCACCTGCATTAAACATGACATTACCTCAGCTGTGATGGGCAATGCAATGGGATATATTTATGTACCGCCGGTGGGTTCCTGGCACCCACCCATGCTGTCGGTCCACACGGAGTTGTAACTCCATGTGTACACTTCTAAAGAACCCCAGTCTGACTGGGGCATGCAGTGTGGGCCGAAGACCACCTGCATTTAAATCGGACGTTACCTCAGCTGTGATGGGCACTGCAATGGGACACAAATTTTGTACAGCCGGTGGGTTCCAGGGAGCCACCCATGCTGTAGGTGCACACGGAATTCCCATTGCGGAGTTGTACCTGACTATTTATAAAAACCCGCGGTCTGACTGGGGCATGCAGACACCTTGACAGAATGAATAGTGTGTGGCACATAGGTTCCCCATTGCTATGCCCACGTGTGCAGCTCCTGATGGCGGTGGCACAGGATTATATTTCTCATTGCTCTGTACAGCATTGTGGGCTATCGCCCCGCCCCTTTTAAAGAGGGTCGCTGCCTAGCCGTGCCAACCCTCTGCAGTGTGTGCCTGCGGTTCCTCCTCATGGCAGACGCACTTATAAATAGACATGAGGGTGGTGTGGCATGAGTGCAGCTGAAGGCTGCGCAGGGACAATTTGGTGTGCGCTGTGGACACTGCGTTGTGCGGGGGGGGGGGGGTTGGGCAGCATGTAACCCAGGAGAAGCGGCAGCGGAGTGTCATGCAGGCAGTGATTGTGCTTTGTTGGAGGTAGTGTGGTGCTTAGCTAAGGTATGCATTGCTAATGAGGGCTTTTCAGAAGTAAAAGTTGTTGGGAGGGGTTGGGCACTCTTGCCGCTATTGTGGCTTAATAGTGGGACTTGGGAACTTGAGATGCAGCCCAACATGTAGCCCCTCGCCTGCCCTATCCGTTGCTGTATCGTTCCCATCACTTTCTTGAATTGCCCAGATTTTCACAAATGAAAACCTTAGCGAGCATCGACGATATACAAAAATGCTCGGGTCGCCCATTGACTTCAATGGGGTTCGTTACTCGAAACGAACCCTCGAGCATCGCGATAATTTCGTCCCGAGTAACGAGCACCCGAGCATTTTGGTGCTCGCTCATCTCTAACAATGACGTATTTTGAGGCCATGTGTTGTCCTTGCAATTCCACAGACACCACACAACCTCATTATAGCCTATAAGGCTTTACGCATTTACGTTTTTTCGTGTAGACTGATGATCCATATCAGAAAACTCATGGCGTGTCATATTGCTGTCTATCTCACAGAGAAGCAACAGTAGATGGTAATGCATATGAATGTGCTGTGCCCGTGTACATGAGACAGGATGTAAACTGGTGTCCGTGTAATATCTCGGGTGCAACTCGCAGTTACGGCTAGTTACGGTCTAAGGCCGAATTTAGATTGTATTTGCACATGCAAAAATATGTACATACAATATGCAATGAAAAGAACCCATTGATTTCAATGGGTCATCCACATAAGCGTACCTTCTGTGCGCAATTCTGTCGCCAAAAAAATACACAGCATGTTCTATTTTCCTGCGCATTTGCACAGGGGAATAAAACATATGAAGCTAATTAGGCTAATTAGCCATTTCCATGTATGAAACATGTTTGCAAGGCTTTTTGCGCCAGATTTGCATGCACAAAAAGTAGAGTAAAATACGCAATGGTGCACACAAATAGGCAATGCTTTTATTAATGTTTTTTGCGTGCTTAAAAAAAATAGGACCTGCTCCATCTTTCTGCAGATTGCACACCCCAAAGAAGTCAATAGAAGATGCGCAAATGCACAATACACAGCGGAAAAGACCATATCTGGACCTTATTGGACTAAATAGCCTTTTAAAATAGGGTGGGGGTATGCCCTATGTGCGCCAATAGTACAGTAGTATGCACCAATATGCATGCAAAGTGACCTCATTCACTGTGCAAATACATTACCTTGATGCGATTGTATTTGCGCATACAGCCGTCTGAAGAAGCCCTAATATTCAGTTTCTAATGTGCATCTATAGCATAATGCAAGCCTGTTGTTCAACACCATAATTCTGTTTCTGAAGAAATACACCTACACATCTCTTGAGTGTCGATTATTAAATTAGTGCTCCTTTTGTTATGACAACATGTAAGGACAATGGCTGTTATCAGTCTTGTAGAAAAGTACAAATATTTTGTGTCTACATAATAAAAGCTAACATGTCTGCTATGTGCCAGTTCTACGCCTTCACATTATAGTTCTGCAGAGAAGTTTACTTCTAGATTTACTTCACCCACTGTAATGAGAGCATGGCGGTCAGACACTATAGAGTACATGGTCGTGACCTGTTAGGGTAAAGATATAAGTTATCTGAGAAATACTTTGAGAAATTCAAATTAGCAGTAAATTAATAGCACATACATCCTGCACTAATTACTGAAGGATATGTTACAAGCAGTATTCACAACACCGCATTGCATAACATACGGATGCTTGGAGGGGATCTGCAACTAATATGCCCAAAGTAATGTACAACAGCTATAAACAACAAATGTAGACAAATCCAACGAGTTTAGAAATATCAATAATCCTACTTAAAGACAGCTTTTAAAAGCCACTGATACTCCCTGGTAAACCCAATGGTTGTCCTACAAAAACTCCTGAGACCTCATCATAGCAATTATTCATGCTGATAGCCAATTTGCCCTGAAGGAATTGCAATAAAAGCATCCTGACCATCTGCCAAGGGTGTGTTGGGGCACCAAACATTTCTGGAGAACATTAACATATTGAGCTACTTTCTCTACTTAACAAATTGTATGCAAACTAAACCTACAAGACGGAACATCATCACCACAGACTGTGGAAGTAATCTACAGTACAGGGAGAAAAAAACGCCATTTCTAGAAATGAGAAGTTCTCATGAGCAAATAGGTTTTCAGATTATCCTCCGCATCATATAGATTAGCCTTAAAGTGCATGTTAAAGGCGAATTCCCATTTTAACAATTTTTGGTAAACTGTTAGATGATGTAAATATATACATTTGTCCAAATATCTTTATTTTTCTATATTAAAAAGTTTCTTGAGAGCTGGGATATTGTTCACTTATTCCCCACTCTTTGCACATAACTGTTTCCTATGGTTATGTATCCATCAATGCTGCTCAGCAGAGGTAGCTGTGTGTATAGATTTCAGGAGTGTGTATATGCAATAGCTACCTGCTGAGAAACTCTCCCTATCTCATCACTGTCTCGGCACTGCTGGCACCACCATGAACCAGGTGCATGGTGTGGGTCCATGATGATGTCATGGCCTCCGCTCTAGACCACGTGCTGTGCCTGCCAGTGCAGTGGCATTTGATGCCAGAAACATCTCCCTACTGTTGTAACACTGATAGGCTTGCTGAGCTGTCTATTGTCTGAGTCCACCTATCAGTGGTTTGTTTAGGGCATTTGTAGTGGAAGGATTGATGTACTATCAATCAGCCACCGTTCAAGACCCTGGAAAAGCTGAACGGACATCCTCCCCCCTTCTCTTCCTCCCCCCCTCACAACTGCCAGGCCTTTGATGTACATGTGGCCATAGGAAGTCTTTCGATCATGATGGCAATGAAATTAGCCTGGGACAGGGAGATAATAATTGCCCCCTGCCAGCGAGGATCAACACCTCTGTTATTTCCCATAGCCATCCGACTCCGAAGCAGATTAATGGGAAAATCTTTTAATAAGGGTTTTTAGTCATGCAAAGGTCCTATCCCAATATGAGTTATATTTTTGGAATCAGGTGGGCTAGCTAAATGAAATGCATCTACACATGTTACGGTACGAGCTTGGTATCTTGAATGGCGTATCTACGTACCTGGTTATAATTTACGTATCATGTTTGATATCATTGAATCACCAAAGGGACAAAAGGTTTCAATAGCGACTTATGGAATACTCTGTGAACCCTCCATGTGGCTGGCAACCCCAGCTCGTAGGCGAGTGGGTTCACCACACGTGTGATGGCAAACGGCCCCACGTAACGTGGCGCCAGCTTCAAGGACGGGACCCGCAATTTGAGATTTTTAGAAGACAGGTATACCTTCTGTCCCACTCTGTAAGGTTCAGACACAGACAGACTCTTCCCACTACGCAACTGCATACGGGCCCCTGCTGCCTCCAAGTTTCTCTGTACCTCTTTCCATACTCCCCGAAGGGTATCTGTGGCGACATCAGCTGCAGGACAGACCGACGGAGTAGGGATTGCTGTAAGGAAGCGAGGATGCTGACCGTATAAACAAAAAAATGGAGACACCCCAGTGGAAGAACAAAGGCGGTTGTTTAGTGCAAACTCTGCCAACGGCAGGAACTCTGCCCACTGATGATCCTTTTCGCTAGCAAACAACCGTAAATATTGCACTAAATCTTGGTTCTTCCGCTCAGTCTGACCATTAGTCTGCGGGTGGAACGCTGAAGAGAAGGAAAGCGACGTTCCCAGGTTTTTGCAGAAGGCACGCCAAAACTGCGACACAAACTGAACCCCGCGATCAGATACAATATTTTAGGGAACCCCATGTAGGCGAATTATTTCCTTTACAAAAATCGTGGCGAATTCTTTTGCCGAGGGTAGCTTTTTTAACGACACTAAATGTGCCGTCTTTGAGAACCGGTCGACCACCACTAAGATAGTGGTGCACTTCTGGGATTCAGGTAGGTCAGTGATGAAATCTACTGATAAGTGCGACCATGGACTGGAAGGAACCGGTAGCGGTCTCAGAGGACCCTCCGGAGGACGCCGCCGACTCTTATTGCGAGCACAGACCAAGCAACCCCTCACAAATTTGCGGATCTCCTGAGACATGCCTGGCCACCAGAAGTGTCTGGAACAAAGCTCCAGGGTCCCCTGGAACCCTGGATGCCCGTCGAGAACCGAAGAGTGAGACTCATCCATGACTCTAGGGCGTAGGGTCTCTGGCACAAACCATCTGCCCTCCGGCATCCCCGAAGGAGCGTCCTGCCTCAGCATCCTGTAGTTGAGGGACGAAGTTAGACTCTACAGCTGCCACCACCACGCCGGGGGCTAAGATATTCTCGGGAGTCATGGTCTCACTATCCGGTACCCCGAAACTCCGTGACAGGGCGTCCGCCTTCATGTTCGTCTCTCCTGGGATATATGTCACGACGAAATTAAATCTGGCGAAGAACAACGCCTACATGGCTTAATGAGCTGTGAGTCTTTTCGCATTGGCGAGATATACCAGATTCTTGTGATCAGTATATACGGTAATTGGGTGTCCAGCACCCTCAAGATGGTGTCACCACTCTTTCAGAGCCCATTTGATAGCCAATAATTCACGATTACCCACGTCGTAGTTGCGCTCTGCTAAATTGAACTTCCGCGAAAAGAACGCACATGGGCTATACCCAGACCTCCCACTGACTTCCTGTCCCCACTTCAGACGCATATACCTCAATAAAAAAGGGTAGTCGTGCGTCCGGCTGTATTAGCACCGGGGCAGTCGTGAATGCCCTTTTTAGACGGCTAAGGGCCTCAAGGGCTGCAGGCGACCACTTACCCAAGTCGGCCCCCTTCTTAGTCAGGTGGGTCAGAGGTTGAGCAATAACTGAGTAATTCCTAATGAATTTGCGGTAAAAATTTGCAAAACCTAAGAACCGCTGGAGAGCCTTGAGGTTGTCTGGTCTGACCCATTGGGAGACTGCTGCTACTTTATCAGACTCCATCTGAATCTCCGTGGGTGAGATTACATAACCAAGGAAGGATACTTGTTTAGAACCAAATGTACATTTCTCTAACTTGAAAAAAAGTTGATACTCGCGCAAATGGGTCAGGACCAACCTCAGGTGCTGCACATGTGAGTCCCAGTCAGGCGAGTACACCAGAATGTCGTCAAGATAGATGACCAGAAATACCCCCAGGAAGTCGTGAAAGACCGCGTTCATAAAACCCTGAAACACAGCGGGGGCGTTACAAAGTCCAAAAGGCATGACCAGACATTCAAAATGTCCTAACGGGGTGTTAAACGCCATCTCCCATTCATCTCCCTCTCTAATGCGAATGAAATTTGGAGAACCAGTGGGCCCCTACCACCTGATTCAACAAGTCAGGAATTAGGGGCAAGGAGCACTGGTTCTTCACAGTGATTTTATTCAAGACCCAATAATCCACACAAGGCCGTAGTGTCCCGTCCTTCTTCTCTACAAAGAAGAGACCTGCCCCGGCAGGGACCTGGACGGCCAGATATGTCGGTTGGCCAGAGCCTCTGAGACATAGGACTTGAGGGCTTCATGCTCACGGCCTGACAAATTGAAAATGGCTCCCTTAGGGATGGGACTGTCGAGAATCAGATCAATACCACAGTCCCACTCCCTATGAGGAGGCAGAGCCTTAGACAGTTTTTTGGAGAATACATCCTGAAAGTCTGACAAATACTCCGGAATGAGCACCGTGTCTGCGGAGCACACAGCTATGGTAGACAGGTGATTATGACAGGATGATCCCCAATGAGTCAAATCCCGGGTGGACCAATCAAATTGGGGATTGTGCAGTGCCAATAAGGGCATACCAAGCACCACATCAACCGACATTTTTTCATAACCAGGAAAGACAGTTCTTCCGAGTGGAGGATCCCCACCGTGAACTGTAATCTTGGGGTCCTCCATCGTACCAGGCCTGTAGAGAGAGGGGTAGCATCAATACTGGTAAAATGAATTGGCGTCTTCAGCGCCACAAATTCCGCCATCAGAGAACGGACAAAACACAGACTTATCAAGTTAGCGGCTGCTCCGGAATCAATAAACGCCTGCCCTGATTGGGAAAAATCCCGGAATCTAACATGACACGGTACCAAAAGTTTAGGAAGTACCTGAAGTCCTAGGCGATCCTCCCTACAATCGCCTAGGACTCGGAGTTTTCCGCCGGTTCCGGCTGCGAGCGTTGAGACCTCAGTGGGCAGGTTATCACCCGATGTCCAGCTTCCCCGCAGTAGAGGCAGAGACGATACAACAAATGGATCCGGCATCGCTCTTTGTGGTCCAGCGGATCCAACTCCATCGGCTCGGGCACAGAGACTGGTAAGGAGGAAGAGGGACCAGGGCAACCGACCTCCCTGACTCTACGGGTCTGCCTGTCCTGCTTCCTAGACCTGAGCCTCCTATCTGCCTTCACCGCTAGCTCCATAGCCTCCCTTAAGGACACTTGGAACGGGATGGGAAATTAACAGGTCTTTAACTGCGTCTGAGAGGCCCTGCAGAAAAACGTCTTTCAGAGCGCTATCGTTCCATGTCGTATCCCCCGCATAGCGTCTGAAGTTGGAGCAATAATCCTCCACACAAGACGACCCCTGCCGCAGCGCCAATAACCGCGAAACCGCCAACCCCGCTCGGTCCGGTTCGTCGAAGATACCCCCAAGTTCCTGGAAAAAGGCGTCCACGAACTGCAGGCAGGAGGAACCCTCGGGGATGGAAAAAGCCCCGCAGCAGGGACATAATCAGTCCGACCCTCTGAGCCTCCGACCCGGAAGAACGGGGATGCATCCGAAAAAACAGGCGACACGCCTGTCGTAAAACAAAAAACTTGTTCCTCTCCCCAGAAAACACCTCGGGAAGAGGGCACTTGGGTTCTGAGCTGGTTGAGGCGTCCGGCCCCTGCGACACCCCCCGCTGCTCCTGGGCCACCATGCGGGTGGATAAATCCTGGATCACAGGCACCAGGGCCTGCAGCTGGTTCGTGAGGAAACTGATCGCCTCCATGACAAAACAGTTTTTAACGGCCAGTTATTATGTTACGGCACTCTGCCCCCCGAGCGCCAGGTGGGGTGCCCTGAACTTCCCACACCCCACTGTCCCTGCCTACTTGCCTCAGCCCTGGCTAACCCCAGGCGGACAACTGGGCAGCGGTCCCTGCTCTGGCTAGGGACCTGGCGACTACCTAGATGGAACTTAACTAACAGGGGACAGAGTGCCGACAGAAGAGGCAGGTGGAACAGACCAACAGAACTTACAAGGCAGAGTAAGGCTGGAGATGGAGCTCACAGGCAAACTGGAAGGACACTAACTAGCAACTAGAGCAGACTGAG